>NC_056746.1:154614095-154616595 GCF_019279795.1 Protopterus annectens | reverse complement strand
CATCTAGTGAGGTTCTATGGAAAGCAAAAAAAAAAAACCTAAAAAAAATTGTTTTAGGTAAAACAGTTTGGAATCATCCCAAAAATCAATACTTTTTGGTACTCCTAAGTCAGTAATATGCATAAAACCTGGATAATACACAGTACTAACAATATCTTAATGAAAGTATCCCATATCTTAAGTATGCTGAGATCCTCTTAGATTAATTCCATCACCAAGTTAAAATCTAAAAGGTAGAATCAACTAGCTCTTGCTATAATCAAGAAATTCTCTGGTCAACTAACTCCTAAAGCTAAGGCAGTCAAAGGTAAAGATTTGATGTACTCTACATACAATATGACCAACTCTGACTACGTATGCCTCAGAACAACAGAAGACAGACAAAATTCAAATAAAATAACTGTATTTAACAAAGACAAAATCTTACTAATTACACTTAAAACAAATACTCACAAATCACAACACAAATGTCATTATCTACATTCCACATAATTCTCAGAACTCAAATATAAACATCCTAGAGGTCTTCCTTTCCCACATAAATTCCATCATAATTTCCATCATAAATTAAGTCATTAATGTACTAGGACATTTCAAAGTCTTCTGGTCTAGAATAACTGCTACAAAACAAGAAAACCAGCCAGTCCCTTGCATAAACCTATTCAGATTGACGTAACTCATCACCACCCAAACTAGAACAGACAAAGCAACAGGAAAAAAAGTGTATTAACTACCAGACCAAATTACACATGCAGACATATCTTGGCAGCCATCCTGTCTATGTCATCTGGAATCTCACACAAACATCAGTAACGAGAACGTACAACTTCATTTACATTCAATACTGATACCTAACCTTGACATGAAAGTTTCAGTATTAAAATAGTTCACAGGCTACATTGCTCTTCATGTACAAAGTATCCATTGGCAAAACCACTTGCTCCTTCTTCCTACCTATAAAAGTAACAGTAACACAGGGATCTATTCTGTGTCTATTTCTGTTTGACATCATCATAAATGATATGTATGAATTAATATTCTGATGTGAATGGGCTGTCCCTGCAAATGGTCTGTTGTGATCCTTAATAAATAAACCAAATAAATAAATCCAAGGTAGTGCTATTATTCAATATGCCAATGACTCAACATTAAAAATGTTTGTACCTTCTACAAACCAACTTCAAAACTTTACTCAAAAAACTTCTTTCTAGAAAACAAAGCTAGTTCTCTGCCCCTAACAACACAAAGAAAAATCTAAAGGGAATGAAAAATACCCAATAAAATAATACATGCATTGAACAACTGACTCAGACTAAACTCATAGGAGTCACCAATAAAACCTCCATATCAACAATGTATATATATATATATATGTATATATATATGTGTATATATATATGTGTATATATATATATATATATATATATATATATATATATATGTGTATATATATATATGTATATATATGTATATATATATATATATATATATATGTATATATATATGTAAATATATGGCCTTCCCAAGGTCCATAAAGATGCATACAAACCACCGTTTAGACCTATTGTGTCAGGTGCCGGGTGGTCCACTGAACCGATTTCAATTTATTTGGACTCAGAACTTAAACGTGTTCTGAAACAATATGACTACGTCCTGGTTGACACGAAACATTTCCTATCTGGACTTTATGATTTTTTTAATGGTCTGGACATGACAAATGAATATATTCTGACCACCATGGATGTTGAATCCTTGTTTACGTGCATCCCTAATGATATTGGAATTATGATGGTTAAGGCATTATTGTTGAAATGTGAATGGTTGGATGCATGTAAAGTTGATTTTATTTGTTTACTGCTTGAGCTCGTGCTAGAGAACAATGTTTTTTTGTTTGGGAATGATTATTACGTACAAAGTACTGGCATAGCCATGGGCACGAGTTGTGCTAATGCCTATGCCAATTTAGTTATGATAGCATGGGAACAGGAAAACATTATGAACTGTGATCAAGTGCTATGCTACAGACGGTTTGTAGACGATTTGTTTTTTGTGTGGCATGGTGATAGTACATCACTCACAGTGTTTTTTGAACGAATGAATAATAGCAGTTCGTTTTTAAAGTTCTCCACAGTGCAATCTAAAGATAGGATACATTTTTTGGACGTAGTAATTATGAGATTAGATGGACAATACCAGACTACTGTCAATAGGAAAGACTGTTATAGAGCATCTTTTTTGCATGCAAGTAGTATGCATAAGCCATCTACTTTTGGAAATATAGTCAGAGGTCAGACCTTTAGAATCAGCAGGCTTTGTAGTAATGATTCCCTGTTAGAGGGAGAGCTAGCTAACCTCAAACGATATTTTTTGAAAAGAGGTTATGATGAATATCTAATAGATTTCGAGATTTCACAAGTTTTGATGGAGCGTAATGATAGGGCTAAGCCCTACTTTTCAGAGAATTATGTCTACTATGAATCCACCATAGTTGATAAACGTG
>NC_056746.1:154529095-154606595 GCF_019279795.1 Protopterus annectens | reverse complement strand
CAAAAAATCTTGTATATTTCTGCCCCTACGGTATGAAAAAACTATATTTTTGTTTTTTAAACACTCTACTTCCTTTTGCAATAGCTTCCAACTATTTAAAACATAATTTTTAACACTATTAGAAGCTATAGAAAAAGTAGAAAAAATATACATTCTCCTTATTATCCTGTGTTGTATTCCATGCCCCCCCAGGATAATACCTTCCACATTTTTTAACTTTATCCAAACTCTGATTTATGTTATATTGATTGTAACCCCTTTGTATAAATTTATTACAAGTTGCCATAAGTTCCTTCTCCTTAACTATAGCATTACTGCACAATCTGTTTACCCTATTTAGTTCTGTGTAGGGAATAGCTTTCATAATATGCAAGGGATGATGGCTGCTACCATGTAATACAGAACCACTTCCCTGAAATTTCCTGTGTATTTGATACTCTATTTTTTGTTCTTCTTTTCCCATAATAGAAATATCTAAATATTGCACTTCTTGGCCCATCTGTAGCCCATCAAATTTAATATTCATTGAATTATTCTGTATTTCAGTTAAAAAATTGCCAACTTCTGATTGTCCCCCTTTACATATAAACACTAAATCATCAATATAACGATAGTACATCTGTACATATTTCTCAAAAATGCATTAGTATATATGTATTTATCCTCGAAAAATCCCATAAATACATTTGCATAACTAGGGGCAAAGGCTGCCCCCATAGCAGTGCCCTGCTTCTGTTTATACATGGAACCATTGAATTCAAACATATTGTTAGTTAAACAGATGTCAAACAATTCCATTGCATAATTCACCACACTTTCATTACCCAAAAATACTTAATAGCCATCTTTCCATCTTCATGTCTTATGTTCAGATAAAGACTCACCACATCTATTACCACAAAATACATATCTGCCTTCCAATACACATCTTTTATCTTTGTGATAAGGTCAAATACATCTTTAATATAAGATGGTAATTTACATACAGTGGGCATTAAATACTGATGTAAAAACTTTGAAATATTTTCCAAATATCCATTAGTTGCTGACACTATTGGTCGTCCTGGTGGAGGAAAGACTTTTTTATGTATTTTGGAATGCAGTAGAAACATGGCATTCTTGGAGTATTAATACTGAATTTTTCTTTCACATCTTTATAAGAAAAATAATGTAATCTATACCCTTTGTCTATAATATATTCATACTTTTTTTGTGCCTCATTGTACTGTCTCATGTCTATAACTTCATATATGTTCTCATTATTCAAGTGTTCATAACACATTTCTAAATACTGCTTCACATTTAGTGCTACCAATTTCCCTCCTTTATCAGAAGGTTTAAATATTATTTTATCATTTTTGCTTAAATTATTCAAACAGTCCCATTCCATTTTGGTAAGATTATACATACTTGCCCTCTTATTCTTACTTTTGAATACCTCACATTCCATTTCCACATTATGTGTTAATGACTTTTGGAAATATCTAATACATTCATTACTTTGAGGTGGCATATAAGTACTGACTATAGGAATTGAACTCGTGTCCAGTTGTCTATACTCATCTATCTCATTTTCCGAATTACAGGAAAAAAACTCTTCCTCACTATTAGTTAATATAGTTGTATTATCCACTAATATAGTTGTATTATCCATTTGTTGTGTATTTTCTACTGGGAAATCTTTTTTTGACCAATGAAACATTTCCATTAAATGTAATTTGCGAGTAAAATAAACCTACACTGTTTACATTTATAACATGAGAAAGTACCGACAATTTTCTCCAGAAACAAATGATCTCTTGTGATGTCTGTCTCTAATAATTTCTTAAATATTGAAAGTGTGTGTGTGTGTGTGTGTGTGTGTGTATATATATATATATATATATATATATATATATATATATATATATATATATATATATATATAGATATATATATGTATAAACTGTGGACAATCACCAATAACAGAACCAAGTTCAACATTTCTAGAAATAATTTTCCAATTCGATGTAATGACTTTTTTGTACTTCATGACTGTCGACAGTCAAAGCTACTCCAAAGCTAAAAACTTGTCTTTGTTAATTTTTTCTAACTTCACTCAAAACTGCATTTGTATTACCAACAAGCCCTTCTTTGAGAATAGATGGCAATTTAGAGGTCCGATGGACACAATAGTTTGGATAGAATTTCAAATGAAGTTTAAGTGGGTATCCCCAATCTAAAAACAAATGCTTAATAAAAGCAACTTCCTACAAAAATACCTGATCTTCACTAACTAATTGACTAGTCCTTATCAAGTGTCCTCTAAATATATTAATTTTTGTATATCTTGGGTGATGGCTATGAAAGTGTAAGTAATTATTTCTAAACTTATTTTTCCAGTAAATTGAACTTTACATTTACAGTTAATAATATCCATAATAATCATAACATCTAAAAAAATATTTCCCAGCTCACATGTAAAACTCAGCCATGAAATACTTTGATTAATTTCTTGCACAAATTCCTTAAACAAGCTTTCACTGCCTTCCCAAATAAAAAAAACAAGTCATCTGTGTAACACTTGTATAGAGTAACATATTTAAACAAGGGTAAATATACGAGGAAAGTAGACTCCCACCAGCAAACAGCCAAATTAGCTAAAGCCATGGCCACTTTTGCCCCTATAGCTACTCTGCTAGTTTGCTGATATATCTCATGATGAAATTCAAAAATATTATTTTAAAAAACCATATCAAGAGGCACACTGATCAAATGAATAATTACCTTTTCAAGATGACAATATTTATCTAAAAATAATTTAACAAATTCTAGTCCTTTTTCGATCTATGCTGGTGTGAAACGATGACACATCAATGATTCCCATCATCTTTTCCTTCCCAGTAAACTTATGCATCCTTAAACAATCAAGAAATGCTCATGAGTCTTAAACAGAAATCCGTATTATGTACTTTATAAAGGATTCAAAAGTCCAAGTAACTAGAGACAGTAACCCCTGAACAGAGGTGTTTTGTCATGTTTATGTATCTTGGGGATACCAAATAACTTCCCCAATTCAGGATCTTCAACTAAAAGAAAATCATAAACTTCTAACAAACTCTGAACTGAACAATTCAAATAAAGTTTAGTCAATTTCATCATAACATATATTTTGTTTGGAAACTGAATTTAAAGTACATTCTCAATGATGTGCATCAGAATAATGAAATAGTTAAAAAAATAAAAAGCCTAGTAGTTTTAATCCACCATTATTAAATGCATTGAATGTTTTTGCCAAAACCTGTGAGAATGATTTTGATGTTTTAATGAGAAATCAACGTAAATATAAGATTTTCAACCTAAATAGTCCTGAGCAAAAAGCATTCAACAACTTGAATTGTTATTCACACCTATGCTTTACGAAAGCTGGCAAAGGCTGTGGGACAATCACTGTTATACAAACTAAAGTCAATCAAATTAATTTATTTAAAGATGGAAGCTACTGTAAAGTTAACAAAAATTAACATATGTATATACATATATATATATATATATATACATATATATATATATATATATATATATATATATATATACACACACACACACAAATATATTTTATATATATATATATATATATATATATATATATATATATATATATTATAGACAGATATGGATATATACACAAACTTCCATCCTCTGATGCAGCTGGCAAGGGATGACAGGAGTGAACAGCCACAACCAGCTTACACATCCAGGGGATGGGGGGTGGATCTGGCTTTCCTTTGAGTAACACTTAGCAGGAACACTAAGTGTTACGCTCATGGAGCAAAAGTCTACGGAGCACAGGTTTAAACAGTATAAATGCATCAGCAAGGGGATTCAGCATAAAGCATGCTTCTCATTTTGACACCATATAGCAAATATCAGAGAGTTGTCAAAGGGAGAATGGATGTAATCTATAAGGAAGCAGTAGACAGCTCTGCAGAACCAGCAAGCTAGCCTATGTCTTGCCAACTGACTCTGTCTGCTGGGGAATGGATGACACAATAGGTTTTATCAAGCAACAAATGAATCATAGGTATCTCACTTAGGCCAAAAATGCCCATCTTCCATCCTTGGGAGCATACTGGCTAATGGCTGTTGGAGCCATCTAGTGAGGTTCTATGGAAAGCAAAAAAAAAAAACCTAAAAAAAATTGTTTTAGGTAAAACAGTTTGGAATCATCCCAAAAATCAATACTTTTTGGTACTCCTAAGTCAGTAATATGCATAAAACCTGGATAATACACAGTACTAACAATATCTTAATGAAAGTATCCCATATCTTAAGTATGCTGAGATCCTCTTAGATTAATTCCATCACCAAGTTAAAATCTAAAAGGTAGAATCAACTAGCTCTTGCTATAATCAAGAAATTCTCTGGTCAACTAACTCCTAAAGCTAAGGCAGTCAAAGGTAAAGATTTGATGTACTCTACATACAATATGACCAACTCTGACTACGTATGCCTCAGAACAACAGAAGACAGACAAAATTCAAATAAAATAACTGTATTTAACAAAGACAAAATCTTACTAATTACACTTAAAACAAATACTCACAAATCACAACACAAATGTCATTATCTACATTCCACATAATTCTCAGAACTCAAATATAAACATCCTAGAGGTCTTCCTTTCCCACATAAATTCCATCATAATTTCCATCATAAATTAAGTCATTAATGTACTAGGACATTTCAAAGTCTACTGGTCTAGAATAACTGCTACAAAACAAGAAAACCAGCCAGTCCCTTGCATAAACCTATTCAGATTGACGTAACTCATCACCACCCAAACTAGAACAGACAAAGCAACAGGAAAAAAAGTGTATTAACTACCAGACCAAATTACACATGCAGACATATCTTGGCAGCCATCCTGTCTATGTCATCTGGAATCTCACACAAACATCAGTAACGAGAACGTACAACTTCATTTACATTCAATACTGATACCTAACCTTGACATGAAAGTTTCAGTATTAAAATAGTTCACAGGCTACATTGCTCTTCATGTACAAAGTATCCATTGGCAAAACCACTTGCTCCTTCTTCCTACCTATAAAAGTAACAGTAACACAGGGATCTATTCTGTGTCTATTTCTGTTTGACATCATCATAAATGATATGTATGAATTAATATTCTGATGTGAATGGGCTGTCCCTGCAAATGGTCTGTTGTGATCCTTAATAAATAAACCAAATAAATAAATCCAAGGTAGTGCTATTATTCAATATGCCAATGACTCAACATTAAAAATGTTTGTACCTTCTACAAACCAACTTCAAAACTTTACTCAAAAAACTTCTTTCTAGAAAACAAAGCTAGTTCTCTGCCCCTAACAACACAAAGAAAAATCTAAAGGGAATGAAAAATACCCAATAAAATAATACATGCATTGAACAACTGACTCAGACTAAACTCATAGGAGTCACCAATAAAACCTCCATATCAACAACGTCCTCAAAAACGTGGACTTGTATATGAAGTCAAACCCTAATTAACAGACAGTACCCTAGTAACTGTTCAGTTCCTTCTCCTGCTCAGGCTCCTTGCCTTGGCTCCTACATACATCTATTACCAACCTAACTTAAAAAAGTTACAAACATATAACAAAATGGCCACATTTGCACCTAAGCTCCGAAAAGTACAGTTGTGTACACTTACCATAAATGTAGATGTTCGAGTATATGTGGATTATCCCTGCTGCAGTAGTCCTTGGCCAGCTTGAATACCGCAGTCAAAGTTTTTCTGCATTGCCTACTGTCACTTGTTGACTGATGTAAGGATGTCAGTGCTATAAAGCAAGGCAGCCGACATCACTACATCAGTTTTTTCTTGCCTAACCTGTCAGAAGCACAAGGAAATATGGTAAAGTGGTCCAGGTGGCTAAAAGCCACCATAAGAAGCTTATGTTTCCCTAAGGAAAGAGGATATAAGGGGGAAGGGGGTGAACCAGGACTGCAACAGTAAATACACTCAAACATCTACATTTATGGTAAGTGTACACAACTGTACTATGTTCTTCATGTTTCACTGTTGCAGTATTCACCTGTAGGAGGATTCCCAAAGCTGAGGAGAGGGGTGGAAGGATTAGTTAGAGACCTGGGCATGGGTAAGCATGCCCTGCAAAACTGCAGAGGCAAACCCTGCCCTAGCCTTAGAGAAAACAGGTAGGTGGTAATGCTTTGTAAAGGTATGAAGAGAGGTCCAGCTGGCAGTTTCAAATATGTCCCTGGTGGGAACTCTTCTGAGGAATGCTGTGGAAGTGGAGGCTGCCCTAGTGGAATGGGTACGAACAGACTTAGGGGGTGATTTCCCATGTAATCTGTAGCAGAAATGGATACAGTGCGATATCCATTTGGAAATGGTTTGCTTGGAAAAGGGCTTCCCCCTCTGCCCCTGGGGCAAAGCTGACAAGACGTTGGTCTGTTTTCCTGAAGAGTATGGTATGGTCCCGGTAGTACCTGAGCTGTCTGTGCACATCTAGTGAGTGCAAAATTCTTCCCCCTTGTTTTGAGGGTTAGGTAAGAAGGTGGGTAGATGCATGGCCTGGATGAGAGTCACATTAGATACCACCTTGGGCAGAAAGTAGGGGTTAGTCCTCAGGGAAATCCTGTCTGCATGGAAAATGATGAAGGGCTCAATGGCCATCAGTGCCTGAAGTTCTGAAACCCTTCTGGCTGAGGTGATAGCTAGTAGGAAAGCAGTCTTCCAGGAGAGGTATTTCAGTTCTGCTGAAGCAGTAGGTTCAAAGAGTGGCAAGGTTAATTTTTCCCAAAACATAATTCAGGTCCCAGGCTGGTGTGGGTGGCCTTCTGGGAGGTCTGCTATTAGAAGCCGCTCTGAGGAATTGTTTAATCAAAGGATGTGAGAACAGGGGCTGGTCTGTATCAAAATGAGCTGAAATGGTTGAGGCGTGGATTTTAATAGAAGAGAAGGAGAGGTCACTATTGAGCAACTCCAGTAGATAGCCCAGGAAAAGAGGGATAGAAGGTTGTGAGGAACTGCTCCCTCTGGACTGGCTCCAGGAGCATAATCTTTTCCATTTCCCTGCATAAGAGTTTCTGGTGCTGGGCCTTCTGGCCTCTGTGATGATGTCTAGGAATGGTTTGCTTAACAGGGGCCCCTTGTTTGCTTTTAGAGTATTAGCCAAGCTGACAGTTTGAGAGTCTGCAAGTCTGGGTGCACTGCCCCCCCCCCCACCACCACCCGAGTCAAGAGGTCCGAGATCAGGGGAAGCAGCCTGGGAGGCTGTGATATCTGGCTGTGCAGGAAGGGGTATTAATGCTGTCTGGGCCAATCTGGAACAATGAGGATGGTCTTTGGTCTCTCCTCCCTTATCTTGATCAGTACCTTGGGAATAAAAGGCAGAGGAGGGAATGCGTACACAAAGAGGGAGTTCCAGGGGAAGGTCAAGGCATCCACCTTCCATGCTAGGTGGTGATACTCCCTGGTACAGAATTTTTTTTAGCTGGAGGTTGAGGTGCGAAGAAAAGAGATCCACCTCCAGAGTTCACCACTCCTGAGTGACTTGCAAAAAGATTTTTCTGTGGAGCTGCCATTTGTGGGGAGCCAGTAAGTTTCTGCTTAAGTGGTCTGCCAGGGTTTTGTTGATCTCTGGTAGGTGTTGGGCTATTAGGTGTAATCCTATGGAGGAGGCTATCAGCTAGAGGTTCATGGCTACCCTGCACAGAGGGCAAGATTGGGTCCCTCCCTGTTTGTTGATGTACCACATTACTGTGGTGTTGTCTGTTTTGATAAAGAGAACCCCTGGCCTGAGATGGGGTTTGAAAGATGTCAGAGCCTTTTGTACTGCCATCATTTCCTTCTGATTGATGTGTAAGGGGAGGTGCTGGGCATCCCAAAGACCTTGGGTGCACATGCCTTCTAGGTGAGCGCCCCAAGCAATGTCTGAGGCATCAGTGGTGATGGTCTGCACTGTAGGGCAGAGGATGAAGGGGTAGACCCTTGTTCTTGGCACAGGCCCCTGCCCACCAGAGAAACTCGCCTCTTATACAGGGGATCACAGGGAGAGAGGTCTCTAGAGGCTGAGTGCACTGACACCAAAGGTTCTTTAGATACCACTGAAGTTTTCTCATGTTAAAAGCCTGGTCAAAAGAATTAGAAGGATGCAAGATGCCATGTACCCAAAGGTTTACAGGAACTTCCTCGACGTGAGGTGACTTTTGGAAGCCAGATGAGTAAAGAATAGAGGCAGGAAGCTCTGCTTTTCTGGGGAAAAGAAGGCCATTTGGGATGCTGTATCCTGCAGTGCTCGTAAGAAATTGATCCTTCCATAGGGTGTTTGCTTTGATTTCTTGTCATTGCTGATGAACCCTAAGGAAGTTAGGAGGGTTTTGACAAAGAGGAGGTCCTGCAGCAGCTTTTCTTTGCACTCTACCTGAATGAGGCAGTCATCCAGATAAGGGTAAATCTGTATATTTTTCTTCCTGTAAAATGCTAAGGCCAGGGCTAAGCATTTGTTGAATACCCCGGGAGCAGTAGATAAGCCAAAGGATAGCACAGAGAACTAAAGGTGTTGTGAGCCTGCTCTGAAGCGCAGGAATTTCCCTCAGGATTCCCTTATGGGGATGTGGAGGTAGGCATCTTTTAGGTCTAGGGTCACTAACCAGGTATTTTTTGTTAGCATAGGCAGCAAGCTGCTGCAAAATTACCATTTTGAATTTGGGGACTACCAGGGAGGTGTTCAGAATGAATAGATCCAGGATGGGGTGCCAAGTGCCCTCTTTTCTGGTGACAAGGAACAGTCTGGAATAAAAGCCTTTGCCTGTTTGATCTGCAGGAACAGGTTCTACTGCCCCCAGGATATGAGGGTTTGGACTTGTTTCGATGCCACTGCCCACTGATTTGGAGTTAAGTCTGGGTACCCTCTTGGAATTGGGAGTTCGTTGAAAGAGAATTTGTATCCCTGAAAAATTATCTTTAAGACCCCTTGGTCCTTTGTTACAGAAAGCCAATTTTATTTGCAGAGGGAGAGCCTTCCTCCTAGCTTTTGGTGAGTGAAAGGAGGGCAGATTGGGAGAGGGAGTCTTTGGGAGTTTTTGCCATAGAAGGATGGCTTAGAACGCCCTGCCTTTGGGGCAGAAGTGGTCCACTGTTTGGTTCTCTGCTGTCCCTGGGATATGGGCCTGGGTGGTCTGTCCCTGCAGGGCTTACCTTGTCCCGGTCTGCTAGGTGCAGGAAAGGACCAGTGCTTAGAGGGAAAATTCCTGCTGAACCTAGGAGGTTGACCCTGAAAAAAGTCTTTTACTGTTTGCATAGATTTTGCTTTGTCTTCCATCTTTTTAAGCACCTCTTCTGCTTTTACTCCAAACAAGCGGTCCTTATCCAAGGGTGCATCAATTAATTTAGACTTGACATGATCAGGGAGAGGTTGTTCCTTCAACCATGCATGTCTCCTAATGACAGATCCTGACACTGCTGCCCTGCTTGAGGCTTCTAGGGTGTCATATCCACAGTGCAATGAATGTTTGGCCACTTGAGTGCAGTAAATCTGCTAATTCTTTTGAATTGGCACAGTCAGGAAAGGTAGGAATCTTTTGCTTTAATAGTTCAAAAGTGTGTTGTTGATATTTTAACATAGAGAACTGACAATTGAGTCCTCTGATAGCCAAGGTTGCAGAGGTGTATACTTTTTTTACCTTATCTGTCCAGAGCTCTGGAATCCTTGTCAGAAGGAATAGGATTCTTTGCAGAACTAACCTTAGCTTCCTTTAGGTCCCTGTGTAATGACCTCCGGGTCTCCAGCAGAATTTCTGTACAGGTATTTGTGAGAAGCAGGTACTCTGTAATACCTGTCAGGTTTACTGGGAGCAGTTGAGAGGGCATCAGCAGCTAAGCTGGATTCATGGAAAACATCATCCACCACTTCTAAGATAGGGGGGATGGCCAGGGGTCTATGCTGCAGCAGGTCCAGAAACTCTCCAAGTCTTTTCTTAGTCTGAGGAAAGTCCTGAGATTCCCAGTGGAAATGTTCCCTGAGGGTGTGAAGGGTTTCCCCAAAGGAAAAGTCTTCTGGTGGGGAGGCAGAAGGAATGGATTCCTCTGCAACTGAATCCTCATAAGCAGTCAGAGGTTGTTGTTCCTCTTCAAAATTTGAATAATCAGATTCCTCGGAATCCTGCTTGAACATTATTTCAGGAGAAGTGTCTCTTTTCCTTTTAGAAGTTGTGGCCTGACTACCCCTAATAAGGGAGAGAAGATCCTCTGCCATCTTAAGCATTTGGGCTTGGGATGGTGGAGCAGGAGTAAGATGGTGACTAGAAGTAGATTTTCTAAGAGTGGCCTGGCTTCTAGGCCTAAGAGAATCCATTGGCCTGAGAGAAACGGTAGTCGGATGAGAAGACATTGATTTTAGTCGAGAATCGGTAGTGCAAAAGGCCTCCTCTGACGCCAGTGCCTGCGTCGCAAATCAGGACCCAACCAAGGCAAAGACAACTAAAGGCTCGGAAGACAAAGATTTCTGCAGCATATTGGACTCTGAAAGGGTCTCGGTAGAGGCCTGCATAGATATTGGATCGGGCATCAGGGGCTGCAAAAGCAACTCACTGAATTCCGGTCCTGATGACCCACTTAGCGGTAGCATTATCAGAAGGTTTAGCCTTGTGTGGTCTGTATCTTTATCTCTATGTTTTTTTGGAATGTCTATGGGGTGTTGGCTGATGGACGCCATTTCAGAATGTGAAGATGAAAGATGAAAATACCTGTCTACAATAAGAGCTGTACAACTTATGGTTCCCTCATTAAAGGGGGCACAGAACCAACAACGGGGGACGTTGTGGTCTGGGCCTAAACAAGTGGCGCAGTATGAATGGAAGTCTTGGTGAAGGATCTGCTTTCCACAGGTGAGACAATTAAATTTTTCAGACATCAGTTAGTGCAAGAAAAAAAAGGATCCCCAATGGGGTACTTAGCTTTAGACGTTTTCAGCTTTAATACGAGCACTGGTAGCGACACTTGCTCTATCCAATCCAAACAATGCTTACCTACTTATTACTTAATTTTTCTTACATCAGAACCACAGCTTGCTCCACCAGTGCCCTGTGCCTGTACAACAGACCAGCACCACACCCCCCTCAGCTCTTCAGGTTTAGAGCAAAAACACTTTATTGTATTAAGCCAAATAATGATCAGCTTATTACAGATTCACTCCCCCCCCCTGCACACACACACATCAGCTTTTCCAGTGAAGAGCAAAAACACAAACAATAAAAAAGGGAAAAAAAATGAACGTGCCATATGTACAGCACCCTCCTCCCCATGCAGTTGCTACAGTTTAGACCACACACAGAGCCCTATACTGTTAAGGTTTTATCGCAAATGCAATACTGGCTTTTAAAAGTCATTGGGTCATTAAGTCAGATCTAAATGTATCAGCCAGTAGATTTGCGATATAACCCTGGTCAATGAAGGTTGTACCATTTGCCACCAGTTTGGCACACTGTTGAGCATAACCTTTAAGGCTCCTGACACAGCTGAAGAAGGCTTTGTGATTGTCTTTATCTAAGGAGGCTATCCTGACACCATAATTGGCCTTGTTGGACTTTATTAAAACTCTTAATTTCTTGCTTAGTTGAATCAGAAAGCTCTCATCTCTCAGAGCTGCTCCTTCTGATTTTGATCATGACTTTTTCTTTTGTTATACATTCTGTTAAGGTAAGGATTCCACCAGTGTTTGTTTTTTGGTGTTAGATCTGGGCTTACTTCTGGTAGGTACAGCAGCTAAAATGCAGTTATTTACACGTGTGTACAGAGTTTCTTTAATGAATTCTGTACAGGAAGTTGTGTTCTCAGGGATTGGGGGAGCAATGAATTTCGAAAAACTGTTGCTTAATAGGATGCCATTTATTTTGAAACCGTTCCTGTTATGGGTTTAGTTGGGTTTTCCAGGTTGAGTTTTATTTTGAGAGAGAGCTTTGTGGTCCAACTTCACAAATGAGAACATGATGGGGGGGGGGGGGGTAATGCTCTGCAATTGGTCCAATGTGTTTGATCCTCTGGTTGGAGAGTGAACTACCTGGTCTAGAATGTTTGTGTGGATAAAGTCAAGGAAATATTGTGCCAGTGAATTAGAGGAAGTGTGCATTTTCCAATCTATAGAGTAGTTAAAGTCTGCAATGAAAAGGGTATATGGCTGGACGGTGAGTGCCTCTAGTGGGTCCAGGTAAGAGTTGTGTGTTGCATGAAATATAGAAAGTGACATGTAGCTGGCTAGGACATGGTAAGGAACCTTGTCTATGGAGACTTGGACATGGATGAACTCTAGGCATCATCCTGATTAATCAACCTACAGTTTATTTGCTGCTAATGTAGATAGAAAATCCTCCATCTTTAGCCCGTGTCTGTGCTGCTGTTGGTCTAAAAGTGTGGAAGGCACTGTAGCCTTCCCCCGCTGGAGTACTTTCTGTGGCTTTAAACCAAGTCTCATTATGAGCACAGATGTCTACATTCTCCAGTGTTAGGAGAGCTTGTAGGGTGTGGAGTTTTTTGTTTAGGCTCATAGTATTGAGCAGTAACTCCTTAAAATTGCTTTGAGGTTTTATATTTATTTACTTTTGCTATATTGGTAGTTTTGTCATTTTGACACTGCCTAAAAATGGCTGTAAGGGGGATGGATAAAGTTTTAGCCAATATCCAAAAGCCCAGAGGGGCAGGTGCAGACCATCCTTGGCAAAGAAACAGATATTGGATTTCCCAGGAGTGACACCAGAAAGTAAGCCAATTATTAAAATCAATCATTTTCTTTTCATATTCTGTCATAATTCTTGGTGAAGGTAGAATGCTGCTCAGTGCAAGGCACATACCTGTCTGTGGCACATATTCATTGAGATCCATAATGTCTTTTTTCAAATAGTCCAGTGAGGTATGTCTCAGGCCATTTACACTCATATGGACTATGAAGTGACATGTGTGTGTGCATGATATTGCTGATCCTATATCTAGGTACTCAACTAACTTATCTTGTCCTTTTCCAGCCTGGTAAGGGATGCGTGTGTCATACAACAGAATATCCTATGACAAGAGTACTAAATAAAGTGTCTGCTTGCCTTATGGGCTTTGCTCTTGGGGATCATTGGATGTAGGCTTATGTGTGGTGTTCGATGTTGCTTTTGGTGTGTGCTTTAGTGATTGCTGAGGGTAGACCTTGCAGTTTGATGGCTTATGAGGTCTTTAAGTTTTGGAGAGGTTTCTTTTACATGCCACTGCATAAGAAGGTCTACATTTGTGGTGAGCAGTATGTGTACAGGATGCAGAATGTGTGTTTTCTTGACAGCCTTGTACATCTCTTGAATACCATGCAAGTTTATTTATGGATTAAAAGGTTGTCCAAGTATATGAAACAATTCAGTGCTTATTGAAACTGAAAAGTCTAAACAGATAAACATTTTTACTAGTGTTCTCTTCATGACAATGTGTTCTGAGTTGTGGTATTTGAGTATTGTCAACTTTACAATTGTAGATTTTGGCTTCAGTTTGTTAACTATGGTTGACCTATTATGTACAGTTGCACAATTTATATAAGGTGTTAACCTTTATAATAGCTGTGGGGTTGATTAGTACGAGTTTTGAATCCCATCTATTTAAAAACTCACTTTAGGTCAGTGATAATTGTTAATTCTTTAACTTCTGTTTTTAAAGCATATATTATGTTAGGTTTGATGTCCTATTTTTCCTCTTTTTAAATGGGTAGTTGCCATATCATGGTAGCAGATGTGGTTGTTGATTTTAGCACCAGTAATGAACTAGCTGTTCTTAAGGAATGGATTTTAACTTAGTTTTACAAGTTGGAAATTCAGTTACATGGTATTGGATAATTGATTAATCAGGGGGTGGAGGGAAGTGTGTTCCTGTATGTGTGTGTGTGTGTGTGTATGTATATATATATATATATATATATATATATATATATATATATATATATAAATTGTTTTTGTGCCTGCTGTTACTTGTCTGAAGAAGTCTGGTCATTGCACCCGACGAAAAGCGCTTTACTTTACTTTCCAGTGTGGCACTGTGTTTTGTTCCTGTTCCTATTAAAGAACTAAATAGCTGAAGAATCCTGGGTGTTTGAAGTGCTTTTGTCCTACATTTTTGTTTTTTCATACAAGACAATTGCTGCATTGTCTCAGGATTCCCATATCTATCAAGCTGGCCACAGAGACCCTAAGAAACTGCAAATCCATGTTGTCATGATCTGTATTAGCATTGGGCTATAATGGTTTAGTGTTTTGGTTTTACAGGGGGTCATCTGAGTGGTGTATAGGGTGAAGGCTAGATGTTAGCTAGTTTTTTTATCTTAGTGCTGTTTGATATTCTTACTGGCTGCAGTAAGCTTTGCTTCATGCAAAGCCTTTCTGTGTTATAGTCCTAAGTACTCGCTTTACCGATTTGCTACAATACAGGATACTACTAATTACCACTGAGCAGTGAACAGTTCTGTGAAAAAGCAGCTAATTTATAGCCAAAAGAAAAAAGCTGAAAATCAAATCCTGTGCCCTCTGGACAATAAACAACTATACTTTGAGCTCCCTGGAGTAACTCTCAACTCAAAGAGACCAGGTAAACATCTTCTGCCACAAAATGGATGAGCAGATAGACAGCCGCAATGACTAAAAGGTAACAAAAACATATTTTGGCAAAAAACAATTCTAAATATTGTACTAATAGACTGCTCTGGCTTTGTATATGAAATATTAAATTAAAAGAATCCTTGCATGCTGAAACAAAGTTGTGCTTGCAATTAAATATTAACATGCAGACTGTCTGCAAATATTGTAATGGAGTAAACTGAAATATAATGCCTACATCACAAATTGTACTTAATGAAAGGATACCTTCTAGAGTAAGTAGGAATTTGTCTAAAAAGATGATGATGCAACATTCAGAGTGCATCTGTATAAAAAAATGTCATTTTAATCTTAAGTTTTTAGTAGAGTGATGATCGATTGGAGTGATTACCTTCTTTGTTGTGCAGTCTGAAAACACCACTGACGTAAGTGAATACATCTTGTCTCTGTCTCAATACTTCAGGTGTCCTGATATACAAAAAGTTAGATTCTCACTCTGTAGTGCTCACGGCAGTGCACTTCATCTTCGTCTTTCAGATAATAACATTGCTCATCTGCAAATGAATCCTGCAGCCAGAGAGATGACTGGGATATCTAAATCAGAAAATATCATCCCTATATTACATAGGTCACACTAGCAATCAACTGAAGCTTAGTTTTTAAGATATTGGCTCTTGTTCATTTTACTGTTGCATAATCAGGGTCTCCACCATATAAAGTCATCCTTGGATTTGATGCACAAGAACTGATGGCGATTACACAGATCGGTCTTGAAATACATGCCCATTGGTCTTGTACTCCAGCTATGTTAGAGACATTGTTTTCTTGGATACAATAATGTAGACAGGGTCCTCTTTAAGAAGGTCTCTAATATAATACCTCTTCAGAAAGGTATACTTAAATCTGCGATGGGATTTCTGGCATTTTAAACATCATATGGTACACTCAAATATTGTTTTTTTTTATACTATTATACTGACAAAATCAAGCATTTATCAGAAAAAACAGCACTGAGCCATTGCAGATCTCATCTTGACAATACAGGTGGAAATGAGATCTGAGAACCTGCAGGGGCAAGAGGGAATTATGGGTAAGGGAGGAGCCCTGGATCCAAGAGCTTGAAAAATGCACAGAGGTGGATAACCCATATGTCAGGTATAAAAGACAGCACTGGATCTTTTCACATGTAATGGAAGGAAATGTCAGCCTCAGAGCCTCTCCCCTTTTGCACATAATTGTCATCTTCCCATTTATAACAGTGCCACAGTTAATCTCTGAGCCACCTCAGAATCTCACAACTACACACTTGTTATCTTCCCATTTTAACAGTGCCACAGTTAATCTCAGAGCCAACTCAGAATCTCAGAACTACACACTTGTTACCTTCCCATTTATAACAGTGCCACAGTTAATCTCTGAGCCACCTCAGAATCTCACAACTACACACTTATGTTACCTTCCCATTTATAACAGAAATGTCATCAGCTCCATTTCTACCCACTACTACACACACGCACGCGTGTGCACACACACACACACCCTGATGTACTAAAACATGGTCTCCTTAAAAAAATACTACAGTTTTTAAATAAAATGATTGCCCTTTAAAAGTACAAGAACTTTTGCACTGCTCTTCCATTCCTCTCACTGCATAACCTTGAAAAGGATTTTAATTCCACTGAAAACAAATGAGACATTATTTTTTTGCTTGGTCTTTTTAGTGTGTTACCACAAAATATGGATAGCAGATTCAAAAAGTACATGAATCCACTCCAACAAATAGAAGGACATCAGTTCAGATTCATTTTGTAGCATCAAAACTGAGGAAATGACACTGTATTACAGCTTTTTAAGCCAACTGTATACCTCCCTGAGCTGACCCACTGTGGTGGAACAGAGGAATAGAATCGGATTATACTGTGAACTACCAATGTGCGAGTGGTATCCTGGCCACTACAGGGCCAGCAGGGGGAAGGAGTGATTTGGCTTTTTACCTGCTTGCCTATCCCTGAAAATGGGGAGAGAAGAGCAAGTCAGGGGACAGTTCCTGGGAGTGTGATTTGAAAGATTCAGCAGCAATGGGATCGGGGCTGCCAGAGATGCCGCAGCATGTAAGTAAATAATATCCTCACATCATGCTCCTCGCACACCCACTTACTTAACCCTTGCCAAACCAAAGCATATGAACAGGAATATTAGGAGCATAATAATAATAATAATAATAATAATAATAATAGTAATAATAATGATAATTATAATAATAATAATTATAATAATAATTATAATGATAATTATAATAATAATAATTATAATAATAATAATTATTATTATAATAATAATAATAACAATGACAATGACAATGATAATGATAATGATAATGATAATAATAATAATAATAATGATAATAATAATGATAACAGTAATATTATATCTTCCTCCCAAATACCTGATGTCATCAGACTGATGATGACCACGTTTCCACGTGTTTTATATCTGCAGTATCCTGTAGCATAGCTGACAACCTACCTATGAACCTATACATGCTGGAGGGATAGATTCCTGTCCCAGAGACTTCCCACACTCTGGAACAAACTACCTCTCTACAACAAAGCTCCTCATTAGCACTCTTCAAGAAAAATCTTCATGATTGGATGGGAGATAGGAAATTCACCCCAGGAATCACTTCTGTGGCTCTGCTCGACAGTGGCACAGGAAAATAATTTTCTTGGGTGGCGAAAGCCAGGGTGCACTTGGCTAGGCTTATATAAGCCCTAGGGCCAATAGCCTAGTACCTACCTATGAACCCTCCCCACTCCTCAAAGATCATTACTATCAGGATGTCTGGAGTCACACTCAGGTCTTTGCTGAGGTCATTTCTGCAGCAAAGGCCTACGTCTTTGGTGTGATGGTGGGCAATTGGCCCACCTTAACCAGCTTCTGTGTACTCGAGTGTTAATCAAACTTGAGTCACTGGTGGTCTTGGTGGGAAGTGGATGATGCAGACAGGAAAGATGTGTTTAGGGGAATGATTATGGACTGGGGAATGTGTGTAATTACAATAAGAAGCCTTAGCATGGGGTAATGTCTGTACTTCAGTTACTGCAAAATGGAAATGGATTAACATTTTTTTTTTTTTACTTTGAAGAATTCACACACCCCAAACTCATATATGAAGCTATATGCAAATGTTTATGAAAGCTGAGTGTGAAGGAGTCAAATGAAATTAAGAGAAGAAATGAAGCAGATGTGTTGTAGCACCCCAAAATATATGGATTTAAATACTAAGTACCTACGTGTTGGCAGAGAACTGGGCAGTGGAAGGCCTGCAGCATGAAGCAGTGATCAGGCTACCTTTCATAGTGCTCTCAATATACCTCATTAGTAATATGAAATAGCCAAATCTGAATGTGAATTTTAAAGTAGAACTAATGGGTATTTATTGTTGAGGTACAGTGGGCAAAAAATATCTAACTGTACCAGGCCCTCCAAAAAATTGATCACATATACCTCAATGTGCATGTATATATGTCTGCTGTGTTGCACAGGCATCTTTACAAGTCATTATTTTCCACTTACTAGAGGGAAAAACAACTTTACCAGTGCATTTTCTCACTATGGAGTATCCTTCTTAATTACATTTAATGAGCAGTCAAATGGACATTTCCGTCAGTCTCAGTCAGACTCCCCAGAGAAACGTGACAAATAGCTAGTGCATTCAAATGACTGCAGAATTAATAGAAACATTAAAATGTAGACCACTATAAGAAATGAAACAGTCAAAATCAATTTAAGAAAAGTCAAACTCATTTAAATGTCTCATTAGGTGGCAAACATGCAACTGAATCGTTCATGGTTATTTAAAGGCAAACAAGTTAACAATGGTAAATAATGTAGATGCAAATATCACAATAATCTGCTAAAATGAAAGTACTGTCTTGGAAACATTACAATAGACTGCAGATGTGGTTGTACCCTTACTTTTCGGATGGCGTACTTATTTGAGAGTTATGCAGCCTCACTCTGAGCATGCATGCTTGCTACCCTTCAGTATTACACCACTTCAGTTCAGCAGAGTCAGTACAGAATTTAACTGCACACGTACTACATAACACAGTTATGTGAATAAACTTGGCATTAGCATATAATGTGGTAATACAGATTTTGACATATATTTTCACAGCTAGGCATCCACCAACTATCAATACACACTCAGCATGCCTCCAAGGCAACAATGTGCTATAATGATTTCAAGCTGTCATTAAAAAAATTCAAAGAACTAATGGTTTGAAAATTATACCTCCTGGTAATAATTACATTTAAAAGTTTATAATTTCAGAGCCTTTGGAGAAAAGAATGTATTCTTTTTAAATAAAAGCATAAGACGATTACTATGTAAAAGGCATTGTTTAATGCTGAAAAAGTATAAATTCATTAAATGTGTACAATAAACATGTTATTGGCTGAATATGTAACGAACATCAGTATCAGGTAATACAACCCATGTAACTTAATCGTGGCACCATGACACAATGCTTATGGTGAGAAATGAAAGTTCATAGAGTGAACAATTTGCAATTTCTTCTTTTTTCAAATAAGTGTAAGTGTGTGTGTGTGTGTGTGTGTGTGTGTGTGTGTGTGTATTGTACATATGTATATATGGGTCCACGTTCACTGAATGAAATTATGTTTAAACAAAAGTTACTTAGCTGATCCCATTTCTCCGAAGCTACATTACACCAAACCCATAGACTACAGAATTCCTTTCCCTTTGAAAGGAACTACTTGGCCATCATGGGACTAAACCTAAACGTAGCAAAAGTAAACTCACCAAAGTAGGGGGCTTCACCCCCCACCACACACACCCTACTTAAATACACCAACTCTGACATCTCACTAAACTGAAAAGAGGGCATAGTTCACCACGGTGGCCAAGTGGTTCCTTTCACAGGGAAAGGAATTTGGCAGTCTGTGCGTTCAGTGTCATGCAGCTTTGGAGAAATGGGACTGGGTAAGTAACTTTCATTTAAATGCAATTTTGTTGAAAGACAGTAGAGCCATATATATATATATATATATATATATATATATATATATATATATATATACATATATATATATATATATACACACACATATATATATATATATATATATACACACACACATATACATACACACACATATACACACACATGCTTAGAAATATACACTTACACAATTTCAACTATTAGAAAGTCATTTAATGAAAACCTTGAAAAGTGTTGCTAGATAAAATAACACTAATATCTGAAAATGCAGGAAATTATTATGGCAACGTAAGTGCATTCCTTACTACAACTGAAGATGGAGCAAAGTACCACTACAATGCTGTGAGGACCTATATGTGCATTTAAAGGAGATCATTTGAGCTTCTAGCTATAATAATTGTACAGAAAGATCATATGAAGCACAACATATCAGTAGGAATAAATAACGCATCCCATGCTGCATGGCTGAGCTCTACTCTTTTATTTACATATGCTTGGATGAATTATAGCATAAGTGCATCAACAAATATAAATAAACACTAGGTCATATGCAAACAAATTTTTACTCATACCAATAAATAAGCATAAATGTCATGTTCAACTCCGAAATCAGTGGAGAGCAAAAGAAAAAAAAATCTTCTTTTTGTTGCACTATACAGAGATAAAGAATAGTTGTGTAAAATCTTACCATCACCACAGGTCCTACTCTTCTATATGCTGCAAGTATTCATCACATTAGGGAGTCCACCTCAGGCCGACTTGTACGTCTGGCCAGTACACAAAAGTCTATATGCTGCTGCGAGGTACATGCTACACTGCACATCATCCTGCGTATATCAGCCATAAAGAAACATCAGGTATCAAGTGGACATCAGCATGAACCAACCTCAGAACTGACTGCCGCCAAACACAAGCCTGTACCTAGGTGAGAAACATATCACCAGGAAAAAAATTAGTCAAGCATCAGGGGGAAGGCAGGGGGAAGCAATACTGCAGCACACAGAACAGAAGGACATCTATGGTTATGGTAAGACTTTACACAACTATTCTATGTCTTTCTATTCATATGCTGCAGTATTCATCACATTAGATGAAGACTGGGAGGAGGAGGAGCAGAGGCATTTTCTACAAATCCATGTAGAATCGGTCTGGCAAACACAGCCCAAGACCTGGAAATGACATCAAGCTTGTAATGTTTAGTGAAGGGATGGACAGAGGACCAGGTAGCTGCCTCCAGGATACAGCAAGTGTCTAAGCCTTCACTTCACTACTGCCCTTCTGGAGAATCTACTCTTCACTATAAACTACCGAAGTCCTCTCTGATCACTTTGCAAGATCATATTTTCCTGGGCTGCAGGATCCAAACAGACAAGATGTTAGGCTCACTACCCTCAGAAAAGGTGCTGTTCCTCACTTCCTACTTCCAGATTATCTTACCCCTGCAGTCTTTGATGGCCAAACTTCCTATGTCTTTTGGGGTTTATGGCATCTACCATCCCAATGTTCCC
This sequence comes from Protopterus annectens, assembly GCF_019279795.1. Taxonomy (NCBI): domain Eukaryota; kingdom Metazoa; phylum Chordata; order Ceratodontiformes; family Protopteridae; genus Protopterus; species Protopterus annectens. The sequence continues at coordinate 154,585,441 of NC_056746.1, read as the reverse complement.
TTGGCCAAGTGGCACATGAGGAAGATTCAATGATTATATAGCATCATCATCTCAACTGAACCATAAGGTGTTACTTCTCTATACCAAGAGCCTAAATAAAAAAAACTACACTCCCTCCAAGCCCTCCTCACACTCCAGAATATAGACATCTGTCAGTTACTGAGACATGGTTTAAAGTAGCAGAGAGTACCCTAGGAGTGCAAGGTTTTAGTGCCTTCCACACTTTTAGACCAGTAGCTGCACAGACAATGGCTAAAGGTGGAGGTGTGTCTCAATAATTACATTTACCTCACTCCTCACCATCAGCAGCCACGGATACAGACGTTCTAACTATCTCTGTGGCCAATCTGGTTAAGATGGGTACTCTGTGTCATTGTAGCAACTGCCTTGTGTACATTGACAACCCATTTATTCTTAATAAAAGAGATAAAGTAGGTGAGAGGTGTAAATACACTAACACTGGAGGCAAAACTCTCTCATAAAACTATAACTAACTTGCACCATGCCTACTGCAGAGGCTAAACACCCTACACATAAAACTACTTATGCTGAGGCACTTACAGGTAGCCTTCATAAAACACTAAGACCTCCTGCACAGCACAATTAAAAAAGGGCCCTCAGCCATCAATGTAAATACTCTGTTAAAACATTACCCACATATACTCATAGTAACACTGTATCAAATGCCTCTACTGCTAAGCCCTTCAGGCAAATCAGCAAACAACCAAATCTCCTGGTCATTGGCAATTATATAGTGAGGCACACTGATGTCCATACCTCTCAACCTGGAAACATCAAAAATCTGGACAAGGCCCATGAAAAATAGGTACAAATCTGTACGCTGATTAACATATAATTTGCATACATAATTACGTAACCCCACCCACTCCAATGGCATTCTGGGATACCAACTTTCAAATGCAAACTGAAGAACAGACAACCAAAATATGGCACCAGAGGCCCCCTGCAGCCATTCCAATATCCCATTAACTTGCTATTTCGCCCAATTTACCATAAACGCTAATGTATGCATACTGCTTTACTTCTACAATGATTATTTGGATTTTATTTTTACATTGACAGCACAATGCAGAAACACTAATAGACACCTGGTAAACAAAGCAATACTGTCTCACAATGAAAATAGGCTTGGCATTAAAACTTCTCTGTCCTTGAAACTCACATTCTTTGAAACAGCATTGAAACCCACACCACATCCAAAGAAAATGCATCTGGTCAGTGGTGGATAAAGATTGCCTTGGGCTGTTTTCAAATCATTGGCCTCTTGCACACAAAACAAGAAACATACATGTGTTCTTTTCTTTGATACACCTTCCTGACTATTAAATTACATTCCTTATATAATACAACACACTTGTTAGGCAGAGCACATTTTAAATTTATTGTTTGAACATTTTTCCAGTAATGAAACAAAACACATAAACCAATAATGACAAAACTGCCCAATTCAGAACATTTCCATCATAAAAGTCTACTTCCACACCCACACTATTAATAGAATGACAGTAGTGTAAGCCATAGGCATCTTGCACAGCGTCTCACACATTTTCAATTTCATTTTTTTTTGGGGGGGGGGGTCAAAAACCAGGGACACATTTTAAACATTGCTTGTATAATTTTGTAAAGTTGCTAGAATAAAATGTTGTGTTACTACCATGCATTTCACTGGCAAGCTTTGAACCCAGGACCCTATGCACTAGGGTCAGTGCAACATATCACTATGCCAAATCAGCAGTTTCCTGAAAAATAGGAAGACTGAAACTTAATGGCTACCATTTAGTGAATTAATTTCTCACTTCTCACCACAGCTCTCAACCTCTTAGCACAATATATATTATACACACATTTTTTCTTTCTGTGTGTCTGTGTGTGTGTGTGTGTGTATATATATATATATATATATATATATATATATATATATATATATATATATATATACGTATATATTTTCTAGACACTGCATTTACACTTGTCCTTGAAACCCAAATTTTGGTTGAGATGGGTCAAAGATTGAATAAATAAATTAAAAGAAAATACTGTCTTCTTGGTATCACCATAATCGTTTTCTGCAAAGCATATATATTTTATAGCTAGGAAAATGCCTTAAATGTTCAAAAAATAATTTGTTTCATTAGTATTTCTAAATGAGAAAACATTCCATTTGCATGAATGATGCTTAGAGAATAAAATAATTACAATAAATACCATGCAATCAGATTGGAAGAAATAAAATGTAATTATTTTCAAAATTAAGAGAATATGGGTTATTTGTCATTCAGAAATGCAAATATATCTTCAGAAACACACACACACACACACACACACACACACAGTTTCTTAGTAGTGACTTGACCAATAAAGAGATATATTCTGACGCTTTACTTTCTTTGTCTACTGTAAGAAAAATGTGTCCCAGGAAGACTATATTGCTGGATTGCTGGTCATAGTGATGATTAGGCCACATTCAACAACACACTTTTATACTTGTCCTGCAGGACTGTGATAGCTGATAGGATCGGTATAGACACAGGTATTAGACTGACATTATCAAACTGCACTCTGGCGACTGTTTTCAGCAAAGCTTATGACGTGGTGTGTGACTGGCTGATAACACAGAATAATAACTGTTAACCTGTATAGAATTATAATTGTGCCATTGTTTACTTATAGTGCAAACACTTGCTCTACACACTTTGTGAATATGTAATCTTATGTGGACATATATGGACAACACAATAGCTATAATGTCAATGGGTCTAATGAAGGTCTTAAAAAGTATGAAGCTTGTGCAGTAAAGTGATGCCCTTTTGTGAAATGCCTCAGGTAATTTTCTGTGGAAACTAGTCTGTATCAAGTACTCGTTTATGTATGTATTTATTTATTTATGTGTGTATGTATTGATGAGGGATGATTCAGTGAAAGTTATAAACCCAGAATTAGTTGGTTCATGTGAAATGAATGAAAAAAATGTAACTATTGGCGCATATAGTTAACGTATAGAGTTCAGAGGCAAGTTCAGAGAAATACGTGTTAAATATCTCACAGAATGTACTCCTTTGTGCACAGGGCAACATCTTTTTAGGCCAAATTCTAATTTCAATTGTAATAGGATTTGCCAATAATGATATGTGCAGTGACTCAAACAATAAATACCCATTTAGTTTTAAACACACTGACATTCGATTTGTATTGCCTTATTATGCTGCTGTGAACATCACAGCATTATTCAAAATTATACTGTGAGTGGCAATACACAATACAATACACAGGGAGCAGAGGACCGAGAGACATGTGCAGTATGATCATGCTACCAGAGAAACAGAGCAGTATGCATTGCATTCAAATAACTGCATAATAGCATGCAAGTAGTGTTGGCATGCTAATGAGAGACATTACAAGTGCAAATGATGATTGTACACACACACACACACACACACACACACACACACACACACACACACCTTACTTTGTCTCTGTCTGCAACCAGGCGATAATACATCTACAAACGAGCAGCCAGGAGCTAATAAATAATCCATAAATGAACACTTCTAATGTGATCAGCCAGGCGCGAGCATCAGAAAACAAGCCGTTCCCGCTCAGAAAGTATTTGATTTTGAGCTGGAAATATGTGCGCATACGTGCGCTAGCTCAATTCCGACAGGCTGGTAGCCCTGACGGCGCTGACGTCATCGCGCGTGATGACGTCAGCTGACAAAGCGCAAAAATTTAAAAAATAATAAAAACACAGTGAAAAAAATCGGAACTAAAGGGGTGCCACTCGGGAATCGTGGCACCCCAGTTTTGGACCCCAAAACTCGGTAAAAACCGAGTAATTCGGGACAGTTGGGAGGTATGCTGATGTCCCCCTCACCAGACTGAGTATGAAGAGAGTCAAGTTAGCTGCCTTACGGAGGCTCGGATCCATGAAGTCACAGGCACTCAGTCATTGAGCCACAGGTACCAATATGACTCTGTCATAGTTCATGTGAGTGTTAATGAACTGAGATGCATTTCCCTTGACTATATGAAGCAACACATGATTGGGCTTGCTGAGTATGTGTTTCATAAGCTTGGCACTGAGCAGCATACCTTCTCCAAGGATGATGCCACATTACCAACATAAAATGACTGATTTTTAAGAATTGGCTTAGCTTCTGGTGTCAGTCCAAGGGGATACAGTATTTGACAGCTTGGGGGGGCATGGATGACAGACAACGTTGCTTTGCCAGGATTGGTCTGCACTTATCCCCGCTCGGCTTTTGGATATTGGCAAAGACCTTTCCATCCCCATAGTGCCTTTTTCAGGCAATGGCAAGCTATTAAACCTCCAAACTTAACTGAACTTACAAAGAAGAAGTAACAATAAACTCTACTCCTTGCAAGCCTTCCTCTCCCTGTAGAGAGCAGACATCTGTGTAGTAATGGAAACATGGTTTAAAGTCATGGAGAGTGCCCCAGCAGTGAAAAGTTATAATGCCTTTCACACCTTTAGAGTAGATACTGCACAGGAGGGAACTAAAGGTAGACAAGTCTCAGTGTACATTAAAAACAACCTCACATCCATACTAGTCAAAGTGTATAATCCACTGGAACTCATACATGTGTAACTCACCATAAACAGGGTCTTGTACATACCCTTGCAACCTATACATCCTCCCTCCACGTCCCGGGAAACTCATACTAACCATCTAAATGTACTAGAATCTGTCACCATTCAACCCAATACAATCTTCATGGGGGATCTCAACTACATCTCTATAGACCGGGAGACATTCACCACTTCTATTGCACAAACCCAGTGATTGCTAAACTTTGTTAATACCAACATTGTGGAACTGTTCGTCCATTCTCCTATCTACTACATCTTTGACATTGTACTCACAAACATGGGGGAGCAATGTTCCTCACCCAGTGTAATGTCATCTCTCAACAGATTTGACCACAGTCAGTATTACTTGAAATAAAATTAAATCCAGGGACTCAGCGAAACCAAAAAAACCTTTAGGAACTATTCCAAAGCTAACCTCTCTCTACTAAGTGGTACCTAATTCCAAGCAACCCCAAACCCAGTAAACATCATAGTATATGCTGAGTTATTTACAAAATCTCTGTACCGCCATACTGATAGCTGTATAGAGTGAGCTGTGCCCACTTGTATTAAGAAGGCAAACTCCAAAGGCCATCCTGGTGGAATCACAATGTGTCATGATGTCAATTAGTAATACAAAAGAAAGAAATCTTGGCCAAGCGCAGGAGGAACAAAGTCCAACAAACTAAAAAAAAACCCTGAATAATCGAAACAGGGAGGTAAGAGGGTTAATGAAACACTTCAAAGGTTAAATCTGAAGAAAAAATAAGCTCCTCAGACAAAGGACACCAACAAAGCTTTCTAAAGTTATATCTGTAATCTCAAGGGAAATACACAACAATGCACATATCTTATTGTAAATGGAATCACCCACACTGAACCAGAGGCCATTGCCAACCTTTTGGCTGACAGGTTCATCTCAAACACCCCCCTCCATAGCCCAAAGGAAATACTGCATACCACAATCTCCAAAACCATTACTGGGGGACATATCTTCAATGCACTTTCCAAGGCCAAAAAACACTGCACTGATGGGCTCCAATAACATCTCAGGATGCTTACTGAACAGCATGAAACATGACTACTCTGGTCCACTTGAATCACTTTCCAACTGGAGCCTACAGTCAGGTTTACTGCCCAAGGAATGAAAGATGGCTATAGTCATTCTCTTGTACAAAGATACTCCAACCATTGATCCAGGTAACTACAGGTCCATATGTCTGACTAGTCTCATATATAAAGCCCTGGAAAAAATCAGATCATGGACAGGATGAATGAGGAAATAGACAACCTGCAAACACTGGATCCATCACAGTTTGACTTTTTAAAGGAAGGTCATGCCTATTAAATCTGGTGGACTTCTTTGAGAAGGTCACCAAAGCAATGGGTGAGGGCAAGACCATGCAAATAGCTTACCTGAACCTGTCCAAGGATTTTAATACAATACCTAACACAGGTATTGTAGACAAGCCCACTAAATTAGGTATAAACCTTTTTTTTTATCACCCACTGGATAGCTGGCTCACTGATAGGACCCAGAAGGTCAAACTAGGTGAGGCCACCTCCACTAAGAGGCCAGCCACTAGCAGAGTCCCCAGGGCTTGGTACTGGGCACACACCTTTTTGGCATCTATTTCTCTAAAGTGGAAGCAAACACTGAAGGTTTATGGCTGACTAAGTTTGCAGATGATTGCAAGCTGGGGGTTATCATCGACTCCCCTGCAGACACCATCATTCTTCAAGAAGGCCCATCTCTGACTAGCAAATGGTACCAACTTAATGCTAAGAAATGCATAATTGTACCCTTTGGGAAGTCAACCATCCTGGCTAATTACCATACTGATAATACACTCCCTAAGAGTCAACTCAGTGGCCAGGGATCTTAGCACGCATGTAGACAGTATCCATAGCTTTGACCACCACATAGCTAGGAAATCCTTTTATGTTGTGCAATTTATAAGTAAGAGCATGGCAACTAAATCCAGTACAGTGGGATAATGATGTCTTTGGATCTTGATGCCATGCCTTACAATTTACTATGCTGAAGGCTAAAGTGAAAAAAGAATAAACTTTCTACTCTAGCAAGGATTTCCCTGGTTTGTAATTGCATGCATATATTAACTAACACTGTATAGAATGCAACTAGAATGATTTGTGCATTATAAAAGCTACATTTTTATTACATTAATGATGCCCTTATGTAAGCGATTAAGTGGATACATCTTTCTTATATGCCTCTGTGCCCAGGTCATGGCTGAAAAAGGGTATGTATACCAGCCCACTTAAGAAAATAAATAAATACATACATACATACATGAATATGGCTATTTACTACAAAGAGTCTGGCAGAAGCTGATTTTGACAGAGAAATTACTGCAGGATCTGACCTGGCGTCAGATAAAAGGAATTTGTAGGACTGGGGTACATAATATAATTTATCAGACTTTCTGCGAGCAGGAGATTGACCGTCAGGAAAATGCTGGCTGAAAAGAAAGCATCCTCTAAATATGGAAACAGTGGAGAAACAGCTGCAGTTTGCAGAAAATGCACATGTAACTAAGTAGAATATCTTTGCTGGAGCTCTGTTATTTCTTTTGTTCCCAATGAAACAAGTCTTTCATTCTGGCAACAGTATCAAGAAAATACAACTCTTCAAGAAGGGAATCTTAGGAATAACTTTACAGGGTCAGATTCTCATACAGTGGAGTAGGAATTTGAGAAACACAGTCTAAATCTAAATCCTGTCCCAAAGACTGTGGATCAGAATTGGAGAAGAAAGTAGTTTCCTTTATAAGGAGGAAGACAATCAGCATGTAAATACCAAAAGGCTTTAAATAAACCTTGTGCAATGCACAACCAATCCTTCTTATCTGCTTTAGGAAAAAATAAATGTCTACCCTTATGTTTCCTTTTTCTTTGGGAGACCCAAAGAAAAACAGTGACTTGGAGGACAGTCCCTTTCCTGGGAATGAAGCGCCTGAGAGCAGCTTAGTGAAACAGCATAACCCGATTCCTTCTCTGATGCTAGCAAAAGTGGTTCTCCCTTACCCAACAATGGTAGCTGAAGAACAACAGAGGACATGCCTGTCTCCTGCCCTTAATAGCTTCTCAAAGAGCAGCACTAGAAGGGCTAACAGAAAGTGATGGGTTGTCTAAGGCACAAAAGACAGCCAAAGCAGAGTCACCCATCAGTGGCTAAGGGGAAAGGAAGCAGGAATCAAGACCAAAGACACCCAGATAACTTTCCTCTTCTTGATACTCAGGGAGGGAAAGATCAAGTTATCAGGACCCAGGTCCATGCCCTTGTTGTAAAAAGGTGTCTAACAAGCAGTTAGAATTTTGAAGAGTCAGTCTTACCTCCTGACAGGAAAAATAAGTTTTCATTTTCCTAATTAGCCCCTAGCTGTACCAATCTCCCTCTCAAACTTCCCCTCTTGCTGCATGTATTGCACAGAGTGTAGGCTATAGAAATTTCTGTGCTGCATTTCCCCCTTTACTACACAAGAGGACATTTCTAACATAAATAATTTAAGAACTCCTTGCACTCTACATACTAAGTGGCATGGCTCTATTTCCACCTTGGCCAAGCAGCTCCCCAGGAAACTGTGTTTTTCCATGGAAAATGAATAACAACCACTCACTTAGCCCACAGGCCTGCAGCACAATAAAGTAGGGGAACCAAATGTTATACTGCTAGATTGATCTATACACAGGCTTTTTAATTTGTTAAAATTCACTAGCACTGAATTAAAGTAGCACCCTAATCTGTGGCATGCACACAGCCAGAGGACCCCTCCCTTGTAGCTAGGGTTTCTTTTAATATAAGTTCCCTTTTTCTTTGGCACTGATTTTGACAATAAATCTCTTCTTTTATAATTGGACTGTCACTACTTATATTTCTGCCCTTAAAGAAATAAGGATACCGTTTTAAATACAATTAGATTTTCATAATAGCAACTGGTCTTTAAAGAAATATAACAATGCTTTAACATAAACAGTGTTGGAAGATTTCTCATCTCTCAAATTACCTATGTACCTTATAGCCATTCACTGACTGTTCTTCTTTTACATCCACAACCATGGGATCAGCTCACTCTGTTACCCTACCCCCAATTCCCAACCACCCCACTACTCCTAAATTTATGTTCAAAGAACTCCACCCACATTTCAAAACTCCAATTAGGATATACTTCTAATTAACCTCTACACCAATCACCTGCTTAACCCCTTCCTACACATACATTCAACCCTGTCAACTACCTGCATCTTGCCCGCAAGGACTTGACATACCTTCTATAATACCACAATAACCCCATAACCTTTTTCTACTAATTATGTTTGATATCTTGCCTAACCACTCTGCTACATCAATAGCAGCCCTAACTCCAACAGACTACTCCCCTCAGGTACCTCCACACACCAGTCTCAAACCCACAGTTTATATGACATTTCCCCAAAATTACTGCATTACACCCTAGCCTATTACTCACTCAAACTCCTTGCTACCTCACAAATGAAAACCTACCTCAAACCCCTTACAACTGTCGATATAAAAATATAATACACTATGGTCCTATTTTTATATTGCAACAATGCAGGGGCATCCACCAAAATCCGGGACCTTGCACTAACTTATACCCTAGAACATGTTCCAAAAACCTAAATAGCATAACCCTAAACCTTAGAAGCATACAAAACAAAATAGCCCCCCCCCCTGCATGCCTGGATTGACCAGTATAAACCAGACATCCTAGCCTTGATGGAAACCTGGCTAAATTCTAACATAAAAGACTCAGAAAACACACACCCTGGCTTTAACTTAACAAGACTGGTTAGAACCCATAAGAAAGGTGGGGCATAGCCCTACTTTACCCTGACACCTTTACTATCACACCTTATACTAACAACATCCCAACTTTCTCCATAGCAGAAATACTCATCTCTTTTCTAAATCTTAACAGAACCAAATGCATCTGTGTTGTTATACTTTATATTCCCCCAGGACATAATATACCCATAGTCTAAGACACACTATCCTGGATCTCACAAATCAACCAACCATGAGACTATCATTTAAAGAGATGTTAACATAAATTGGTAATCACTCTCTTCACAAATACCAACTAACAGTATCAACACCTCTATGTTTTTTCTCAGATCATCAACTGCCTAACTTGTTACAATAAAGACTATATCCAACAATCTACCTAGACTGGATTCTTGTATCCCATCCTTTTAACTTTACCACTACAGGTACACTTCCCAATACCCTAAGTGATCACCTACCCATGCTCCCCCTCAGAACCATCACTCACCTACCCAAACAACATACTCTGAAAAGCATTTGTAATCTAACTAACTTTTCATAAGATAAATTCAATGAATGATTTTCTGAAACACCTCTCTCTCTCCAGATGCAGCAGTACAGTATTTTAACTATACTTTTCCAAGTATACTTCATACCCTTGCTCCAGTATGCACCAAAATAATCAAAATCAAACTCGCTCCCTGGTTAACCAAAGAATATAAAAATCTCATGAAAACAGGGACATAGTCTGGGGTCACTAGAAACAAAATAAAAATTAACAAAATCTACTAGTATTTAGACAACTCTGCAACCAAGTTAATAAGCAAGTGAACAAAGAGAAGCAATTATACTACATCAACATCCAACATGAGCATAGATCTAACCCCCCCACAAAAAAAATTCTGGTCCTCCATCTCACCCCTATTTAACCCTGGGTCTAAAGAGGAACACTGCCCCTTCCCCTCGATTCTTCACCTTTAAAAATAGCTAATGATTTCACCTATCACTTCATAAAATTTATAGCTTCTATAATTTCTAGTATCACCAACACTAGCTCCACTCCTCTACTTACACAACCAGCATCAAACCTGTGTCATCTTCACTCCCGGACTCTCCTCAATATAGCCACCTAAATTCTCATTCTAACATCCCAGCCAATTTCTTTTTTCAACCCATGCCTACAAGTCTCATAAAAAACACTATTGAGAAAACTTAAACCTTACTCTACCTCTGCAGATAACCTCCAACCTCAGTACCTCAAGCTAGCTGCTGGCTCCATTGCATACCCCATCAGTATTCTTATCAACAGATCCATCTCAGAATCCTTAGTTACCGACATCTGGAAAATGTCACATATTGCTCTCATCTACAAAGAGGAAAACTTTACTGAACTAACAAACGTCTGACCTATAGCCATTCTATCTCCCATCCTTAAAATAATGGAAAAATGCAATCACCAACAGCTTATGCAATATTTACTGAAAAACAGCCTGCTTAGCCATACACAACATGGTTTCTGTCCAGACCACAGCATCTCCACAGCCCTCCTTATCCCTCACCGACACTGTAAATAGGGCTAGAGACACAGGTAACTTTGTAGCAACTTTATTTCTCGACCTATCAGAAGCTTTCAACACAGTCTCTCATTCCATACTCCTGGACAGGCTCCCTAACCTAGGACTTACACCTTCTACTTTGCAGTGGTTCTACAGCTACCTAAACAAGTTGTAAAATGCAATACCATCTCAACCATTCTACAAACCCCAACTGGAGTCCACAGGGCTCCATCCTTGCCCCCTTACTTTTCAATATGTTTACATGTATGCTTCCTCATTCTTAGGAACACTCATACAATACGCAGTCGACTCTGCTATTATCTGCTCATCTTCCACACATCCTCAACTGCACACCATCACAGAACAAACCTTTACCACCAGTGAAACCTGGTTCACTAACTTTCAAATCTTCCTTAACCCTAAAAAAAAAATCCTTCTCTTCATGCCAAAAGATCACTCTCATGACACAAATCAGTTCAAAATATATTCAGCAGATAACACTGTGACTGGAACAGTCCACCACACTAAACTGTTAGGAGTCATCATTGACAATCAACTTAAATTTGATCTTCACATCCACCATAATATTTAAAAAAAACACCATAAACTAGTTATCCTCTGTAAGAACAAATTGTCTGAACACATCAATCAAAGCCACTCTTGCCAAAACTTTCCTTCTCCCATCCCTACTATATGGTGCCGCAATTCTCACTAACATACATTCCTCTATCAGATCCAAATTAGAATGTTGCTACAACAAAGTAGCCAAGATTGGCACTAACTCAAAGATCAACACATATCATTATAGACCATTACAGATGCTACAATGGCTTGAACTCTCTAACCAACTCCATTATCTCCAACTCTTAACCTTAGACATCACATATAAACCTTTAGCATGCCCAGCCCCTGAGTCACATATTTAAACCTTGCACCCCCAATAGAACTCTATGGTCTAATGACAAAAAAACTCCTTGCTCTCTCCAAATGTTCTAAAGTACAAGGACAAAGCTTATATTCTTAGCTGCTAAGGTCTGGAACTCACTCCCCCTTTCCACAAGAACCATTACTATTCTGAATGTCTTCAAATCCTCACTAAAACAAAGTCTAAATAATAAATGGCTGTGCATATGCTCAACTCCTGGATAACTTGCCCTCAGCATTTTTTCCTTCCCTGTTTAATCTTCACCAAGCTAACCTCTGCTCTACATTCCTACACACTTAAGACATCCTTCATAATCCCATTTTTCGATTCTATAGACCCTTTTCAGCTAATCTCTATCTTACACACCCTTCTCTCATCTCCACACAATGCTTTCTCTCTTTTATTATAATGAAATGGCTTCTCAACATCATAGCACTGTTTCAATTTACTAAAAAGAACTGAAGAACATGCCGCACCTTATGAAAGAAAGCAACAATTTTTGTACAATGTTTTATGAAGAAAAGATTGTATTATATGTGTGTGTATATATATATATATATATATATATATATATATATATATATATATATATATATATATTGTATGTTTTAATATGAATCTTTAAGCTTGGATGTTTTGTTTCTCCATATGAGCTTAAAACTTTCTATCCACTGTATAACACTAAATGTTTCAGAATGTATGCTCATAACTGTCAGTTAGTTGGAGCTTTTCTCCCTAGGCCTCCACTGAAAATGGGTTATTTTTGACCCAGACAAACTTTCCTGGTAAACAAATGTCAAACAAATAAATAAAAATAAGTTCTCAGGTAACATTTTTAGTGAACCACCAAACTAACCCCAGTTCCTAATAAAACGTTTTGCAAAGGCATACAAGAGCAGCAAAAATTATGGAGCCTAACTGATGGTTTAACAGGCTATGCAAATTAGGTCAGGACCATGGCTGACCGAATCGAGGCAAACAAACAGTTTAGTTGAGAACTGCTCTATGACAAAATGATGCTTTTCAATTGGTAGAGGACAACACAGTAACAGTATTTTCAGTTAACTGTATTGACAGCACAGACTTTTTTTAATGGTCATTTAAATGATACTGACCCAACAGAATAAAAAGGTACTTGCCAACCCACAAGGCCAAAGAGAGTTTGACAACTTGCCCCTGGCTGACTGCAACAATAAGAATTTAGTATACTTAGCAAGATGCACTGACTGTCACTCATTTTACGTAGGCAAAACTAACAGACACCTACGTGAAAGAATACATGATCATTTAGATTGTGCATGTAGAGGGATGAATTATAGTGCAGTCACTAAACACATTAATACATATGGAGAAAGACATATGTTTACATTTCTGGTGTTAGAAATTATACACGAAAATGCTCGGAGAGGCGATATAGTAAATGCTACCTATCAAGCAGAGCTTCTCCTTGTTCAGCCTGGTGAGCGGGACGTCAGTGTGCCTGATGATAGAGTCACCTATTACAAGTGTATCAGGTGTGTTGTTTAGCCTTAAGGGCTGTGACTGTTCGGCACACTGGCTTTGTGAGCTATGTGTTGCACGTGTTTTGTTTTGGGGTAGCAGTTGCTTGGGTGTCTGCTTTGGAGGTCTCTGCTGCTTAGGCAGATTTTTATTTAGAGCCTCCGAGTATGTTTTTGTGTGTTTATGTGTTTGGTTTGTTGTCGTGGTAGGTCTATGTGAGACTGGAATTGTAGTGAGTGTGGTTTCCTTCTCCTCCTGACTGGTTACGCCGGTACTGAGTTGAAAGAGCTTAGCCTCCAGTTTGGCTATATGGTTGCATCTCTCACATGTGTTGGAATTTTTTGGGAGGAGGAGAGGGTTGTCTGTGTACATGAGGCAGTTGTAACATTGCCTCAAGATTCCCAGATTCACCAGCTGGACCGGAGAGGAGATTGACAACTGACCTTTGGACATGCTAGAATAGTATTGGGAATTCCTTTATAATTGAAAAAAAGGGCCAATGGGGAACAAGGTACTCAAGGGGAGTTTGTGAGGGTGTAGTGCTTTTAATTTTTTAGAGCTGACGTATATAATTGCTTTAGTGAGCAAGTGCCAGGTAACTTAAATGCAATGTGTTACAGGTAACTTAAATGCAAAAACAAAAAACAGTAACTTTCTTTCAAGTGAAACAAGGAAATAAGTACAGTAAGCAATGCAGATATCACTAGGGATCCACAGAAGTGCTAAAAGGCCGCGTTTTAGGTGGAATTAGCGTTTCACGGAAATAAACAAACAACAAGCATACAAATAAAGCTAGATTCAGCAGGCCTGGATCTAGTCTATGCTACAGCAAACAAGGTGTACCAATTTCATAAGAAACAGTTAGAATATGCAGGCACTATAAGCCTCTAACCAGAAATTCCCTGCTCAGAAGGGCAGAGTCCAGCCTCTCCTCCCACAAGAGTGCAGACCGCAATCCTTCTTAATGTAAAATAACTGGCCTGAAGCCCAAGTGCTTAAACCAGAACTAATACACTTTTAGAATAACAGACACTGAGCTCTCAATCAGCAGTTCCCAACTTAGAAGGATGTAAGCTACCTGTCCTGCCACCACAGTGCAGGCCACAAACCTTCCTAATGTAAAACAACTGGTCTAAAGCCCAAGTGCTTAATCCAAAAGACTTAGAAATGATAGCTACACTTTAATCAAGTTACTACCAGCAGTAATAAATACAACTGAATACTTTAAAGAATGCCTGGATTAGTGCTCAAGTTATACAAACAAAGCTAGATTCAGCAGGCCTGGATCTAGTCTATGCTACAGCAAACGAGGTGTACCAATTTCAGTAAGAAGCAGTTCAAATATGCAGGCACTATAAGCTTTAACCAGAAATTCCCAGCTCAGAAGGACAGAGTCCAGCCTCTCCTCCCACAAGAGTGCAGAACATGAACCTTCTTAATGTAAAATAACTGGCCTCAAGCCCAAGTGCTTAAACCAGAATTAATACACTTTTAGAATAACAGACACTGAGCCCTCAATCAGCAGTTCCCAACTTAGAAGGATGTAAGCTACCTGTTCTGCCACTACAGTGCAGACCACAAACCTTCCTAATGTAAAACTGGTCTGAAGCCCAGGTGCTTAAACTAAAAGGCTTACAATGAGTTAGGCCAAGCAGTAATAAATACAATTGAGTACTTTTAAGATGACGCAAAAGCAAAATAAAGTAGGAAAAAACACAAATACAGTAAAAGCAGATAAATTTTTTTTTTTTTTTGGAAAGAGAGAAAGGAGTAGCAGAAACTAAGCTGATTGGCCTTCTCAAATGCTCTCCCTGTACTGGGTAGAATGAGGTAATGACACTAGACAAATTTACACTAGGGGCGGGCAACTGCAAAGCCACCAACTATAAAAACACTATACCAACAGGGAGGGAGGCTGGGAAACAAACAGCAGAAATGTTACTCACAGCTGAAAAGCAGCAGTGAGCCTTTAAATGAAAGTTTTAAACAGCTAAAGGAGCCACTAGAAAAAAGAGTTTAACTGCAACAAGTTATCATAAACAAACAACCCAGCAGATGCTTAATAAGAGTGGACAATTTCTAGTTAATACCTCACACACAGTGAAACTAGCTAGAAAAAATACACAGTACACAAAGTGCTATAAACAACAAAGAAATAAAGAACAAAATAAACAAAAAAAGGACACTTGATGTTATATATTGTAGCTCGAGTTTGCTGAGTGTCCTTCCTTCGATCAGCTCACTGTAAAATGGCTGAACACTCACAACTGAGCTTCTTAGGTAACAGAAAGTTGAAACCTGAGACAGCTTTTAAGAAAGAAATCTCAAAGAACCAATGAGGTGCTTAGTCTAAGCTGTAGTCCAGGAGACCTCAGTCAGCCAATGACCTCAAACAATTCTCTCTCACTGAAATGCCTGATGGCTTTGGCTAAAACAAGATGTCCCTGAATTATGTGCTCAGACACGCAGCCTCCACAAACACTAGGCCCAAATACAAGCCTGAATATGGAAATGCTACAAATATCCCCACTACTTAGAACAAACTGCAGAAATGTTACTCACAGCTGAAAAGCAGCAGTGAGCCTTTAAATGAAAGTTTTAAACAGCTAAAGGAGCCACTAGAAAAAGAGTTTAACTGCAACAAGTTATCATAAACAAACAACCCAACAGATGCTTAATAAGAGTGGACAATTTCCAGTTAATACCTCACACACAGTGAAACTAGCTAGAAAAAATACACAGTACACAAAGTGCTATAAACAACAAAGAAATAAAGAACAAAATAAACAAAAAACAGGATACTTAATGTTATATATTGTAGCTCCGAGTTTGCTGTGTGTCCTTCCTTCGATCAGCTCACTGTAAAATGGTTGAACACTCACAACCGAGCTTCTTAGGTAACAGAAAGTTGAAACCTGAGACAGCTTTTAAGAAAGAAATCTCAAAAGAACCAATGAGGTGCTTAGTCTAAGCTGTAGTCCAGGAGACCTCAGTCAGCCAATGACCTCAAACAATTCTCTCTCACTGAAATGCCTGATGGCTTTGGCTAAAACAAGATGTCCCTGAATTATGTGCTCAGACACGCAGCCTCCACAAACACTAGGCCCAAATACAAGCCTGAATATGGAAATGCTACAAATATCCCCACTACTTAGAACAAACTGCAGAAATGTTACTCACAGCTGAAAAGCAGCAGTGAGCCTTTAAATGAAAGTTTTAAACAGCTAAAGGAGCCACTAGAAAAAAGAGTTTAACTGCAACAAGTTATCATAAACAAACAACCCAACAGATGCTTAATAAGAGTGGACAATTTCCAGTTAATACCTCACACACAGTGAAACTAGCTAGAAAAAATACACAGTACACAAAGTGCTATAAACAACAAAGAAATAAAGAACAAAATAAACAAAAAACAGGATACTTAATGTTATATATTGTAGCTCCGAGCTTGCTGAGTGTCCTTCCTTCGATCAGCTCACTGTAAAATCGTGCCTCTTTACTCATCCCTCATCAGGCCCATAATTGAGTACAATGCCCCTTTTGGGATGTACCTTACCAGACACCTGCAGCAACTGGAAAGACCCCAAAAGTACCTCACCAAGAGGATCAAAGGACTCAAACAAATGCCATATGCTGCCCGGTTAAAGAAACTCCAGCTCTACTCAGTGGCATACCGCCTGCTCAGAGGTGATCTGTGCCTGACGTATAAAGCCATGTCCAACCCGGAATTAATGGACATGCTGCACCTCAGAAAATCCAAATCCCATCGAGCTACGCGCTCGAGAGACTTGAACCTGAGCACTGAAATAAATAGGACACGCTAGAGGGACAGATTCATAACCCATAGGCTCCCTTCACTCTGGAATAAAATCCCAGTCCAGGTTAGGCAGAGTCCCTCACTTGACTCTCTTCAAGAGGAATCTTGATGAGTGGATGGGAGATCGTAGGTTTACCCCGGGTATCACTTCTGTGTCACTGTTAGACAGAGGCACAGTATACTAACCTCAAAAAAGGCATAGCAAAATTAATTTAAAATGGGTGGCAAAAGACAAACACACTCTGGCTAGGCTTATAAATGCCCTAGGGCAGATAGCCTAGTATGAACCTATGAACCTATGGGAGAAAGAACGGATATTATTTAAAAAAAACAAAAAAACAAAAAAAAAAGAAAAAAACTTTAGAATGATTTTTAACAGAGTGATAGCATAATGCTTGTGGAGAAAGTCTCCCAAGATATTATAATTCATACAACACTTACAATCTGTAACAATACAAATTGTGGAGTATGTCACTTCATTTAACAGCCGGCATATTATTATTGATTTCATAGCCATTTTGCTATCATAATGAACATAGTTCCGTGTCTAATAAGAGTTTTCGTCGGCCACAATGAGAACATAAAACTGATTAATTATCTCTGTGAAATGGGACAGTAAATGCATCATTTGCATGCAAAAGCTTCAGCCTCCCTTCAGACTACTGCCCTGTCTGAAATGTACTTGGAAGGTCTCCAGCTCAGCAACTACACCAAACCTAGTTATTTCCTTTACCTGTCAGACCTTCAGGATATAAAACAAAAAGAAAGCCTTGTAAACCCTTCAGCAGATTAGCATATTGATTCAAGTGCAGTTATGTATGTGGCAAGTGCAAGCTTTACAAATGAAACAACTCTGCTCATTCTTTAGTAGACATACAAGACACTGTGCAGTTAAATGATAAAATAATGCTGGAGGCCAAGGTCTGCCTCCCACAAACTTCAGTTAATAGTGTCTTATCATGAATAGGTCACACTTTTGAATTTTTGAGCTCACTACACAAAAACAGACCACTTTCAGCTGTCACACTTGATTAACAAACTTACAATGCTCTAGCTAGTTTTAACCTTGACAACATGATATAGTAGTGTTTGTTCTTTAAACACTGAAATCAATCTTTCAGAATTACTGTACGCATGACATTTACCCAACATTGTTTAAAGCAAAGAAGACACTAGCTTGACTAAAGGAGAGACACTGATTTGTTTGTGATCTGTTTATTGGGGACTGCACACTGGGGTCTCCATGGCAGCAAGACATCAGCTACTATTCCGTCTTACTTAGCCTCAGTATTCACTGCTTCTGCCTCATACCTCAAGCTGCCGGAAGTCCCCATAATGGTAGGGAAGTTAATTCCATCACTGAGGGAACTGCAACACAGCAGCATCCATCCCTCCTCCTAAGGCACGTTCAGTACTTCAACAGGTAAGGGTATGCAATGGCCTGTTGCAAGATGGTGTTTTTTGCCTCTGCAGAGAGACCTCTTTTTCCAACATCCCATAGCCTCATTACTATATTAGCTGGTGCTTTGTCAAAAATCCCACTCTTTGCTGGAAATGCTAACACAAAAGCATGCTCTCTGCATATTCTTACATCACATTTCTCAGAATATTGTTTGCTTGTCTGGTGGGCGAAATGAAATACACAGATGTCAGAGTTGAAACAGGTCATACCCATAAGATCTTGGGATTCCAACAAAGCTTCTGGCACACACGAGGAAGCACAAAGAAGGTAGGAGTGAGCACCAGTGGAATATTTAAAAAAGGAAGGGACAGTAAACACAACTGGCAACTGAAGACAAAAAGTAACTTGCAAAAAGGGCACTATGCAAAATTCAGAGCATGTTTGTCAGAATTGTGCAGACATTTTAAAAAAGCCAGAAATATATGCTGCAGATAAAAGGGTTTCACAGCACATTAAATGATTTCTTCATCAGACGGACAATCACAGATGTCCAGACAGGCTCCTTAATAAATATAAACTAAGTGGTGTTTCATAAGCAAAGCATCAATAAGAAACTGATTGGTCATATTCAGAATCAGATCTAGGCTGGTGGTTTTACTACCATAAGTCAAGTATTCCTGTAGCAACTACCCTACTCTGGGAAGGAATGATTCTAGATTTCCAAATCCAGACAGTCATCAGGGTAATAAAAGAGAAAAAAAAAGGGTGAAGCAGACAAAAGAAGTAAAGAAAAAATATACAGTACATAGAGTACCATAATTACTCTTTGAAATCAAGAAAAAAAATACAAACTCGTTAAGCATCTTTTTATGTAAGAAAGATGCTTAACATTTATGCATCTTTCTGCACTGTTATGCCCTAAGTCTTGTATTGCAGCATAAATAGCAGCTACCACATAAGAGCAGCAGTATGCTGAATCAGCTCTAAAAGATGTAAACGCACTTTGCTGTTCCATTAATTTTTTGTGTGTGTGTGTGGGGGGGGGGGGCAGAAGACAGCATACAGTTTGTTTCAACTATTAAAGCTGTAAGATGAAGGATATATTTTGCTCCTTGCTGCCGTTTCTGAGCAGCACTAAGGGTATTACAGATTTCAGACTTTAAAAACATGTTGAGATTCTACACAGTACACTGGAACAGCTCCATAACAAAGAATTCTGTGACAGCAGTAAGTGTGTTATAGCTTTTAAAGCTGTAAAACACTTAGTGCTCTTGCACTTTTCATGCTGTCTCTCTCAGTAACTAAATGTACTACACAGAATTAATAAAAATAAAAAACAGGTAGTTAAATGTTGTCAAAATGGATGTCAGGATCCATCTTTGGGAACTTTGCTCCTCCCTCAAATTGAATTCCTTGACATCCATTGCTCAAAAACTTGATTATGATAGGATGAAACACCAATCATGTAACCAGTCGTGTAACCAAACGGCACAAAAGATGAATCCAGCCACAAGTGTTTTAGCGCTTTCATTCACTAAAATTTAATACGTGAACTTCTTCAGAAAACAAACTGTTACCCACACTCCCTTAAATAGCTTACCAATACAGGAAATGACATCAAATAAAACTTTTAAAAAAAATTAATGTATGTATATGCATGTATAAATGTGAATACATATCTGTATATCAAATAAATTAAAACTAATAATGCATATTGCACTTACAAAAATACTAAAAAGTAATTATCTTGTAACCATACATAAAAAATATATATATATGTAAGACATAAAAAATGTCCTAAGTTAACTATTCAAATGAATAGTAATACAAATATGAATCATTACATAAATAAATAAATGATGATCCATAACTATCTACTACATAAAAAACACTTTAAACTAACATACTTGTTGAGCCCTGGTGATTTATCTGCAGCTAAAATTAATTGCCATAAAGTCTTCTTGCATTCCAAAATATTGTTTGCATCACCACCCAATTCTGTTTCATAAACCTTGTCTAATACTGAAAATTCAAACTTCTTAAATTGTGGATATAATATGGCATGTTTAGCCAAAGAATTTAGCTTGTCTTTGTTTTTAATAGCTAAATTATGTTCGTAAATCCTCTGTTTCAAAAACCTTTTGGTTTTCCCTACATAAAAATGATTACAGGATACACAGCAAGCTATATACAGTACAAAATCTGTATTACAATTGTAATATCCCTTAGCCCAAACAGTTTGATTAGAGGACTTAACTTTTACAGAGGAACTGTTACTAATAAATCTGCATTGTTTGCAATTCCTGCAAGTATACATGCCTCTCTTAGTGCTAACTGTTCTTTTACTGCCATAGCAAATATTGTCACTATTGGTGGCTTCCAACATTGACTTGAGATTAACTGTTTTTTTATATGTAAATTTGGGTGAAACACCAATAATCACAGACAATTCTTTGTTACCCAAAAGTACTTTCCAATTACTTTCTATGATATTTTTTGTGTACCACATTTCATTAGTTATCGGTAATGGAAATGACATTTTATAGTTTTGGGTACAAACCGGTTTCTTGGAAACCAAATTTATACAAATGTATTTTGACAAAAGAATAGGTTTGGCTACTCCTGTCCTCAAAGTTGTTACCTCATGTTCTATCCTTTGAACCCATTCATCACTATATCCTCTATTAAGAAACAAAGATCTTAAAAAAGTGACTTCATTAGAAAAGACTTTGTCATCAGTTGTTAGCCTACTCAAACAAATAATCTGGCTTTTCACTACTCCTTTTTTCATGTGTTGTGGATGCAAACTATCTTTATGTAAATATTGGTTTGCAAATATCTCTTTCCTAAATATTTTACTGTTGAATAAATTTGTTTTCCTTATCTAAACTTAACTGTATGTCCAAATAGGAAATAACTTCACCAAACCAACTCACCTTAAATTCTAAAAACTTGGTGGTGGTGTTCAAATCTTCCACCAAATCAAAAAATTCATCACGTGAACCAGTCCATAAAAAAAAAAACAAATCGTCGATAAATCTGAAATAAGTTTGTACCTTACCATAATGTGGGTGTTTCACCAAAAATGTCAACTCCCAATTTGCTATGACCAAATTAGCAAAAGCTGGTGCTACCCTCGCCCCCATTGCTACTCCTGACACCTGTTTGTAGATGTTCTTTCCAAATCTGAAAAAATTGTTATCAAGAACAAATTCCATCAAACTACAAATGGTGTTGACTTTTGTGTTACCAAAGTCTATGTAATCTGCCAGGTACTCCCTCAGATATTCTATCCCCACTTCCTGATTGATCGAAGTGTAAAGGGACTTAATGTCAAGTGTACCAAAAACTGTATGTTGTAAAGATACTTGCAAGTCACGTAACTCTTCTAAAAGGTGTCAGGAATCCCTAATGTAAAATTTAGAATGTTGTACCACTGGATTTAACAAGTGGTCAAGCCATATCGAAATGTTTTCCATCTTAGAACCCTTAGCTGAAATGATTGGCCTAAATGGTGGATTACTTTGATTGACATGTACTTTGGGAATGCCAAAAAAAGTGGCTAGCTTTGGATAAATTACCAAAAGGTATTCATAAGTGTCACAATCCAATTCGCCTTGAATGAACATGTCAAACAAGGCTACATCAATTCTCTGAAAACGTGTTTTGACATCCTTAATGTTTACCTTTTTGTTAGTAGTTTTATCCTCCAACATTTCTAACAAAGAATTATTATATTGATTTGTATTCATAACCACAATCTTACCACCCTTGTCTGCCTTCATAGTTCTAATGTCAGGATTCCCACAAAGCTGATTTAAGGCTTCCTTTTCTCTAGGATTCAAATTCTCTATGTGGTTATGTGACTTAATCTTTCTAAAGTCATTCTCACATAAACCTTGAAACACCTGGAGTGTAGTGTGTAAAGTGGGGTTGAAGGTGCTGGCTTTTTTGGGGATATTACTGGGAGTTGCCATGTGATTTGTCCCAACTACTTCCATGATGTAACAAATTGAGTTTTCTAAGGTACAACCTAAAGTCTATCAACAATCTACCCAAATTTACACTGTTTGTGGGTATAAAAGAAAAACCTTTTTTCAATACATTGATAACATCACTAGATAAAGGCATATCAGACAAATCCATAACATTAATTTCAAAGTCCCTGACTGTATTTACAGTCTCTAAATTGGTCACCATTTGTGCTTCTTGTACGTCTCATTCCAGTTTTTCCATTTTCTCTTCCCCTTCCCTTTGTTCGTGGTGGTGTTGATCCACCTGCGAGTCTGTTTGTACTGTGTTTGACCCATGGGAAAAGGGCCAGAATTCTGTGTTTGGTTGTCAAAGGAGGCTACTTGGGCATAACTACCACGGTTTGCATTCATGGTGTGTGTACTACATTCTCCTCCATCAGATGGTGTAATAACCTAATTGTCATTATCGACAACTGTGTTACTGTCATTAATCCCAGTATTCCCAACTGGAGAATGTTTAACTACACCATTGACCTTTAATTGTGAATTTGAACCAGTAAAAAAATTGTTGTTGACAGGCTGTTCATTAGAACTATACACATTCACAACCCTTTCATCCGGTGTGTAAGCCCTTTTCGTTTGGTAAGCTAAAATGTCCCTTTTGAGTTTTAATTGCTTCCTAGCCACTACAGTGGCCCTGTGTCTTTCAGCCTTCGCCTCCATACCATTGTAAAGTACAATGTAATCTTTGAAGCAACTGAAACCCTTTATCCTGTCGTCGAGTTCTTTAATATTATCTTTTACTGCTGTTAATTCCTTTTCATAGTGTGTTATCAATAAACGTATCATGGCAATACCAGTATTGTTGTACAGTTCAATCAATAGTTCACTGAGTTCATCTCCTGCTTTAGCACAGTTAGGAAATTTGACTGTGCGTAAGCCTTGTGGCACAACTTTCCTGTTTATACACTCTTCCAAATATGAAATTTCAAGTACCAAGGTAACATGTCTAAACACAATTTTTTCTAGTTCAAAAATCAGTTTTCTACAATTAGTACTCTCAATATAAGCATGGTCTATATTTGACTTACTTGCAGTAAAGTCCTCGCCGCTCAAATTCACACCTAAGAATGGATTTGTGTTGGATTTACAAATATACTCCCAGACATTCGTCTCTTTAACCTCGTTTTTTTGTTTAGGCAAGGGTTTTGCAACTACGGAGCTTCCAACCGGTCGCGTTCCACCAACCTCCTCATCACTTCCTGTGGAATTTCCTGTAGCATTCAGCAGCAAAATTGAACCATCCTTAGATGCTGTTGTATTGCCAGTGGTGGGGTGTTCTGCGGATGCATAATGACCCATACTTTCCTTGACAATTCTCACAACCAAAGAAATAAAATCCTCTTGACTCTTGTCCTCAAATAAAGGGGCAGAGCTCTGAATTCGACATCCATTGCTCAAAAATATAGTAACTTGATTATGATAGGATACCTGATCAATTTTCTGTATTAAAACGTCTAACCATCTGGGAGAACAGTAACAGAACTCTGTTGACTCCAACTACAAAGTGTGTGTGTGTCAACATTTTGTGCTTTGCAGAACTAAAGTGATTTTGTCTACTGGCCTTTTTCACCCTCCCTACCTCTGGACAGAAGCAAGACATCAGCACCTCTAAAACCACCATACACAAAAAAATAACACACAAGACAAATTTACTCTTGCACACACAAGCACACACACACTACAACATCTTTAGCACATGTTTTTATGTTAGTATTTAAAGACACAACCTAACCTATTATGACCTATTTTTATTTCCAACACATATGGCAAGATAACTTCATACCATAAATGAAGATAAGGGCCATATAATCACAGTAAAATGAAATAAAAAATTTGAGAAGGGAAACCAATTATTAAAGAGTCTAGTATGTGAAAATACTACTGCTGCTAATTTTGTTAGCAAACAAAGACTATGATAAAGATAACGCAACAAGAATTCTTGTCCTCATAAAAATCTACAAAGACATGATGTATATTCATCCAAATAGTCTTTATAATAATCTTTGACTCTAGAAGCATATAATAATGTGCATTTGCTATTATACAGATTTTAAAATAAGTTAGAATGAATCAACCATAACATGAGTCACTGTACCTGAAACGTACAAAAATAAAACTATTCAAACATTATTTTAGAGTCATGGAATGACACATTATGATGATTCCTATTTGCACCATTCCTTTGACAGTCTTAACAAAATTCATTATATGGAAGTTGTTTTAGCTTGTTTTGGGGTTAAATATTGTTGATAGTCATCCAAAGAGTAAACAAGGCAAATTACGGGCCAACAGTAACAATGTAATGAAGCAACTGCTTTTCTCTAAAATTTCCTCAAGGTTTGAAAGACAAATAAATGTCACTGACAAGTCATAAAAAGTACAAAACAAAAGCCTTAGGCCCTCCATTTCAATGCTTCTGCAAACTCATGACAGTATCCTGGATATCATGTACCTCTGCTTACATAAGAACCGCTCAAAATAGCTTGGTGATGTACAATTACATCCAAAATGATTTGTGTTCCTAAAATGTGCATGATTTTCTGCTTTAGCAATGGCTGAATGAGTTCTTCTAACCACTGTCATTTTTATTTTAAATTAGAACATGGGGTCAGTTTAAGCACTTACTGAAATCCAAAGTACTCATTTCACTGGAGGTCCAGGATTAATTATACATTAGCAATTAAGTCTGTGAGACATAGTGATTATATGATAATGATATTCTATATCAGACAGATCCAGGGCTGCAGGTCACCAGTCATATCAAAAGTACAGCCCGATGAAAGCAAGCCATTAACGACACAACACACTGAAGGTGCTGCAATGTGCATGCAGCATACATTTTGATAAACTCCAGGTGTGGAAACTGCATGCAAAATGAAGAGGTAACCTGTGGTGGCAGGGGTGCTGGCTAAGCAAACCTGAAAACATGCATTCTGGCATGTTCAGCTTGTTCTCCTTCATTGATCTGATGTCCTGGGCCAGTATCAGAGTGCAAAGAATGTACATTCACACTGCAGCAACACTTCATTTCTTTTTAATTGTATATTAATATGCAACTAAAAGTAATGTAAAAAAATAATAATAATAAAGATAAAGTTGAAAAGATTTATCAGCTGAAAAGCGGCCTTTTTTAAACGTCTCTAAACTGCAGGCACACTGGCTGATTAACAGCTACATCCAGCTTGGTTTATTAGCTTTCAGAAAAAAAAGGTTGAAATTCCCAGGCAGCTTAATTTAGTGATTTCTAAAGTAATGGACTAGCTCTGATAAGCAGTGAAAAACAAATGCCAAAATATTTTCATCACTGTCATCTGCAGCACCCAACAAACACATGCTTGCTTGATTCAGTAGTGAGTAAGGCCTTCAGTACATTTATGATGCAAAATATTGACAAAAAGACACACTGACACTCAATTTTACTGTCCCTGTTCAGCAAAAAAAAAAAAAAGAATGAAGCAAACAAATGGATTTTCTTCTTGTGGAACACCAATCCCAAATCCTAAACTGTGCAGCCAAATGGCACAGTACTTTCACATCCTGGATGGAAACTGCATGTTCATAGGTTTATAAGTAAATACTTGGCTAGCTGCCCTTGTGGGTCCTTTTAAGCCTAACCAATTTCTTTTTTGTGCTCAAAATAACCTATTCCATTGTGTTATAGTTTGACCTTACCCATCTCAAGGTCGATAATTATTTATTACCTCTAATGAGAATAACTGGGATCATACCAATAGGTAATATGAGGGATCCCATGCATGGGACAAAGGATTTAGGAGCTGCATCTGTCAGTAGTACACAGGGCAGTCCTGTGGTAGATTTTCTGTTTCTCAACTACAGATCTAAGTCCACTTGAAAATGGACAAGGATGAATTTTGTTTTATGTGGATGAGGAGTTTGCTCCACAGCAGTGGTATCTTCTGCAAAATTTACATGTCCCTAAAAAAGCATTCAGTCTATGTTACTGGAGCAGTTTAGATCGTTATCCTTACACAGAGTACTTCTGATTTCATTTGACTTGCTGATGTGTAAGAAAGCCATCAGTACTGGATTGAAGGATGCCTTGTATGCCAGACACAGGTCACCTCTTAGCAGTCTGTAGGATACGGAGTATAGTGCCTTGGCTTTGAGTTGATCCATGTAGGACATGTTGTTTAGGCCTTGAATGCTTTTAGTAAGGTACCTCTGTGGCATCCAGTTGTTGCATTTGTCTGGAAAGATAAATGCCAAAGGGGTATTATATTCAATGACTGGCTAAAGAGGGTTGAGTAAAGGGGGAGGAACAATGACATCACTAGGTCTAGACACAATCCCTTGTTTATAAGCTGCACAATACAGAAAAGCTTTCTTACAACAACAGGCACATGTTGGTCAAAAGCTAGATCACTGTCCACATAAGTTCCCAAACAATTGTCTAATGACTGTCAAATGTCTGAGTCTACATTTTTTTTATCAATAAGGACAAACAAATAAGCCAGAATCTTCAAGAACCTGTAGCTCTAGTCTAGGCAGATAACATGTATGTTTACTGGAATAAAGGACCTCTACCATTAATGGATCACAGCACATCAGGAAATAACAGCTGACATTGATATAGTAATAGGCTTTTCTGGCCATATGAAAGTGTTTGGAGCTTGTTAGCATGTTGCTGCAGTCAAAAAAAGATGCTCAAAATGTGAGTGAAAACAAAAGTTACGTACTTGCCATAAGCTCTTCATAATCCATGTTGGCTGACTTCAACAGTGGGACTTGAAGATGCATGCAGCAATTGTTGAGCACCATTAAGATTCTCTCAGACTCAAACTCCCCTAGCTCCCATAATGTACCACACCTCCATTTCTCTCTAAATCAAGTTTGCTTCCTTGTATAAGTATAGCTAAGCACTACTTATATAACAGTATGGCCCCTGGGTCAATCCTAAACATTTCACTGCACAGGAACTTCTCCCTATTAAGGGGTGGTGGACAGGTATGCTGAAGTAAATGCATACGAGTCATGAAGCTGTGACATTAAGTACTTAACTTTCATGTACTACATGACCTAGACAACTCAATTCAACTGCAGAACAGTCTGCAGCTTCTCCTTCAGGACGGCATCATGACAGAATACCACAAAGAATGGTAGCCCCAAAGGTTGACCTGTTCCTCGAGATCATATCCAGCTTACAGTGCCTTATAAAGGCCTGCAAAAAAGCCTATGTTGCTGCACGAATACCATAAACAGAAGCTTGAAGCAGGAAGCAGCTGTCATTGTCAAGGCATTTAAATGACACTGAATTTTGGACTGCAGCCTGATTCAGCAGAGCAACTTTGCCGCTACGATGACATCACTTCTGATGACTTCAGCTGCCACTTTGAACAGTACTCTGATAAAATCCAAAGTACAGTTGTTAATTCTTCTTAAACCACAAGTTTTTGCACACTCCGTTTATTACACGAAAGTTTTCTTTAAGGTGGGAGAAACTATACACAAATAACTGTGAACGTCTTTCCTTCATGTTATTCTGCAGGTTTTCTTTCACCTTGAGCCCAAAGAAGAGTCATCATAACAGTCATTACTGGAAGATGCCTTGAAGTTTTCAACAAAGTTGCAGCGGCTCTCTATTAAAATGTTGGCATTCATAATGCAGGCTGCCACCATGCCAAAAAAAGAAACCCAAAAATGCAGGAATAGAGACAATACTGAAGACTCTTTAAAATTCTTTTTTGCAAGGGTACAAGCCCCCAAAGTTATATACGACTCCAAAATCCCCACATCTCAGAGAAAATTAAATATTCTGAGAAATATCCATCTTGGGCTTAGTATATGCAAGTGCATTTTTTCAGCCACTGAGTCTCAGAACTACGAGACTCTCTAAAGCGGGTCCTGACATTTCAAACAATTAGAAGTTGCGGAGCATGAGAAACACATGGTATCAAACAGCAATGCTTGAAATCAGACATCCTTTCCCAGATGCCCCATTTACCACCTTATGAAGCAGTCACATGAAAAGATTCTTAAAACTCAGCAGCGTTTTCACCTAGGACTACAACATGTGCTTTAAGTTCCATAAGGCAACTTTTTCTGCAGCACTAGGTTATCTCTGCCAAACTGTGTTGAAAATGGTTCATATGTATCAGGTAGTGCAAGGTTCAAGGGGAGATGTGCATGGCATATGTATGCACTTAGCAAAGCACTCCATCACCTGAGATTATTTAATGGGGGGGTACAGTGCGAGGCTTTCTTACAAGAACTCTTTCCTTAGGACAACAGCCACAAAAATGTATCTGTGGGAGTTTCACTCCAACACAAACAAATGTCAATAACTAAATAACACTTGTGTTCCTTGTGAGGCCAAAGGATCTTGCCCAGTCTCCTAGGCATATATGTCCCACATCATCATCTTGCAAAGACCTCTGCATGATTAAAGAAATCATAAGGTCAGCAGGGTGACCCACACAAAAGAAAGGTGAGGCGGAGTTGAAGGCCTCCTGCAGAATCTGTTCTTTGGGGAAACACTAGGTCAGCTGGGCATGACCCCCCCCCCCCCCAATTATCATTACATTTCTACAAAACTGGGAACTTCAGGCTGGGATACTGGGAAAGCCTCCCACTCTAAATCAGTATCCAGAGATGGGGACTCCAGAATGGAGTACAGGTACTATTTTCTGCACTTCTTCCTTATGAGACACTGGGAGAGGCCTCGATTAAACAAAAGGAATCAGAATCAGATCTCTCTGTTATCTCTCTGACAATTTTCTATTCTCCCTCTTATCTTGCAGATGATTTTCTGCCCTCCCCCCAAGAAAAGGGTATGGGGGCCAAGCACCACACAGAAGAAAGTCAATGGGGAAGGCAAATGCCTGTGCTGACTTCAAGGGGATATCTATCAACCCAGATGGTTGTTTCTGCAATTTCTGAACACTAGGTTACTGATGCAAAGGGTCTTACCACTGAGAATAGCTGGGGTAGAGATGGTCCAAGCAACAAAAGTGTCCCTGCTGACTCAAGATCAGGTCTGAACACCTCAGCTAATGTCAAAATAGAGGTTTTGGTAGCAAAACCTCAAATGCCATGCTGGTTGACAACAACAGTGGTCTTGAGGTATCTCAGCAAAGGCCATTAATGATTCAGTGCTGAAGTTACTGACAAGGTCTATGCCCATGCTGAAGATTAAGCTATGCCCAGTGGTGTCTGTACAACTGTCCTGTTGCTCAATATGACCTCATAAATTAGCAAAATGATGAGAGCAAGAGACTTTCTCTTGCTGCTGCAGAAAAGGAGGTGGAAAACAGGATGCACAACTTAATTTCTGTCTTTATTAACATCCTCATCTTCTTTTTCCAATCAACCTACATGGAGGGACTACAAAAGGAGCTAGAGGAAAGCATTGGTACTGCTGCAGAAAATCTAGACTCTAAATGCCTACAGAGGTCTTTTCTGAAGAAAAAAAAAACACTCACCCACTTTCTACATGGCATATCCTCAAACCATTACATCTGGCTGAAAAAACGAACTTGATTTTTGGAATACTCCTGTAGAAGACTAAATAGTACCCACCACTGCATTTGCTAACTGTAGAAGTGTTGGTTTAATCCAAAACAGTTCGAAGAGAAATATCTATCTCAGGCTTCTTGGGGCAAGGGAAGAAGTTTCTGCATCTCTATGAGAAACAGCAACCTTTTTTTTTTTTTTTTAAATCTTTCATGATTT
This sequence comes from Protopterus annectens, assembly GCF_019279795.1. Taxonomy (NCBI): domain Eukaryota; kingdom Metazoa; phylum Chordata; order Ceratodontiformes; family Protopteridae; genus Protopterus; species Protopterus annectens. Next base: position 154,555,099 of record NC_056746.1, on the reverse strand, counting down.
TTACAGTAGCAGGATCAGGATAATCAGAACACAACAACCTTTTCAGAATCAGTTCCTTTTTCCTTTCCAGTGCAGTCCTACAGCCAAAATTTCTGCAAATGTTACAATTACTATGGAAGTGTTCTACCCTCAAATATACCAAATATAATGAATGAGCACCATGAGGAGAATTTTATTCTCATAGCTGAATATTTTGTTAACTCTTAGAGCTTATCATTATTCACTTCTAACTAAATAGCAGGAAAAAATACTTCTGATACCAAAAATAGAAAATGTCAGGGCAACGGACATCCAAAAAACTCAATGTGTTAACTAACTAAACAAGCCCACCACAGTCAAACCGAAGATCTAGTGCGAGCAAGACGGAACATACAAAACTATCTAGCTTAATTCAACAAATGTTGTCCACTAAAAAAAATAGAGAAATTGGAAGTTATCTGACCTTATCAATGGAGAATCCCAAAGATTTTCTGCAATGCTGATGAAAATAACTGCCAAACTATACATAAAAATAAGCCTGGAAGTGCCTCTTAAAGCTCGTACAAATACAGCAAATGACATCTGGAGAGAAGGGAAGAAGTGGTGTATTATAGGAACTAGTGGAGGAGTTCTTGATCCTGGAAGAAATTTAAAGGTACAAAAGTACAGTTGTGTACCAACCATAAATGTAGATGTTCGAGTGTATTCACTGTTGCAGTCATTACACTTGGGTTATCCTGCTGGCAGGCTACCCGCAGTCGGCCTGAATTCCAAAGTCTAGGTCCGGCGTCTGTTGTTGTCGCCTCTTCCCTGACGTCAGTGCGCCAGGGGTATAAAAGATGCAGCCGACACCATTTTCTTCAGTTTTTCTTGCCCCAGATGTCAGGTGCCCCCAAATTGGTAGGCTGAAAATTATGCCAATAAGTATGCATGCACAAAAATAAACATTTCCTTCATCTACAAGCAAATACACCACATAGGTTGTATAGGATAGAGAAGTGCAGATAAGTCTCAGCAAAGAGAAGGGGGAAGGTGGGTGGGTAACCTGGACTGCAACAGTGAATACACTCGAACAACTACATTTATGGTAGGTACACAACTGTACTATGTTCATCATGTTTCACTGTTGCAGTCATTACACTTGGGTTGAACCCCAAAGCTGAGGTTGGGTGGCTGGGTCTAAACAGGATTAGGAGAGGCTATAAGGCCCTGCAGAACTGCAGTGGCAAAGTCTGCTCTGGATTTAGAGTAGAGAGGTAAGTGGTAGTTGCTTAGTAAAAGTGTGCACTGAACTCCAAGTTGCAGCCTCTAAAATGTCTTTGGTTGGTACTCCTCTGAGGAAGGCTGCTGACGTGGCTGGTGCTCTGGTTGAGTGAGGCCTAATGCCCTTAGGCACTGATTTGCCATGTTGTGAATAGCAGAAACGAATGCAGTGGCCTATCCATTTTGAAATAGTCTGCTTTGAGATAGCCTTTGCTTGTGATCCTGCAGCATATGCTACTAAGAGTTGCTCAGTCTTTCTGAAAGCCTTAGTTCTGTCCAAGTAGAAGCGTAGCTGTGTATGTCCAAAGAATGCAGGAGTCTCTCACCCTTATTCTGTGGGTTTGAATAAAAAGTAGGCAAATGAATGGTTTGATTAAGGGCCACACTGGACATTACCTTAGGCATAAATGTCGGGTTGTTCCTCAGAGAAACCCTGTCTGGATGGAAAATGATAAAAGGTTCCACAGCCATGAGTGCCTGTAAATCTGAGACTCATCTTGCAGAGGTTATTGCTAGGAGCAGAGCTGTTTTCTAAGATAAGAACTTTATTTCAGCTGTATTGGCTGGCTCAAAAGGTGGCAGTGTGAGTTTTTCCAAGACATAACTGAGGTCACATGCAGATATTGGTGCTCTCCTTGGAGGTCTTATGTTTTTGGCTCCTCTGAGGTACTACCAAAAAGCAACAGAAACACTCCAAGGGTAAAGTACCTTCAAAAACAAATAGAATATCCAATAAAAAAATGAGTAGGTATTCCACGACTATCGAAGCAAACCAGTCCACTAATGAGATGTAAAAACAGAACTTTTATTTAGTAAGCGCTTTCACGTCTCCACGGACACTTCCTCAGACTTCAACTTTTAAAAAACTCATAATAACCATTTAAATATCTGCTCCAATAATCTAACAGCCAATCAATTACTGTGTACACAACCACATGATAGAGCTCGTTAAAAAACAACGAGAAATTGTCATACTTCATTATTATACAAACAGTTTAAAACCTAAAACAAACATAAAAAGACTTGTGATAAATGTCATATATATATATATATATATATATATATATATATATATATAGTATATATATAGAACACTGTCATTTAAAACTACTTAACATAACTCACATTCATAAAAATATATCTGTTTATAACACAATCATAATAAAATTAAAAACCATAAATAATAAAGTATAATACTCTAAGCTCTTATTTATGCAGAATATATAAACACATATATATATAAATAAATACATTCAACAGGTGGTTACTAATGGATAGAACGAAAAAGATATGTGTCAATGTGGTAGTGGATGGTCAAGTAGAAAGGGCTTCAACGAAACCCTGTCATTCAAGCCATGTCCTTTATCAGCTTGTAGCCTAATTATCCACCTACCTTCTTCCTTCTCTGTATAGTTACTAACATTCCCCAGTCTTTTGGTAACATGTATGAGTTTCCAAAACTAAAAACTTAAAAGTGTGTGTTGTATCATTCAACAAAACATGTTTGGCCAAAGCGTTCACTTCATTCTCCTTATTAGTGGCATATATATGTTCCCTTATTCTCTCTCTAAGAGTTCTATTAGTCTTACCTATATAAAAATCACTACATTTCTGACATGAGGCTAAATATACCAAAGAACATGACTTGAATGACAGGGTTTCGTTTTTCGTTGAAGCCCTTTCTACTTGACCATCCACTACCACATTGACACATATCTTTTTCATTCTATCCATTATTAACCACCTGTTGAATGTATTAATTTATATATATATGTGTTTATATATTCTGAATAAATAAGAGCTTAGAGTATTATACTTTATTATTTATGGTTTATTTATAGTTTTTAATTTTATTATGCTTGTGTTATAAACATATATTTTTATGAATGTGAGTTATGTTAAGTAGTTTTAAATGACAGCGTTATATATATATATATATATATATATATATATATATATATATATGACATTTATCACGTCTTTTTATGTTTGTTTTAGGTTTTAAACTGTTTGTATAATAATGAAGTATGACAATTTCTCGTTGTTTTTTAACGAGCTATCATGTGGTTGTGTACACAGTAATTGATTGGCTGTTAGATTATTGGAGCAGATATTTAAAATGGTTATTATGAGTTTTTTAACAGTTGAAGTCTGAGGAAGCATCCGTGGAGACGTGAAAGCGCTTACTAAATAAAAGTTCTGTTTTTACATCTCATTAGTGGACTGGTTTGCTTCGATAGTCGTGGAGTACCTACTCCTCTGAGGTACTGTCTTAGCAACGGATGTGAAAAAATTGGTGGTTCCGTATTGTAATGAGCTGAAATGGCAGAGGCATGGATTTTAACTGATGAAAAGGAGAGGCCTTTTTCCAACATCTCAGTTAGGTGTTGTAAAATCGGAGGAATATTTGGTACAAATGTGTCAATTCCTTGTGCCTGGTTCCAAGCACAGAATCTTTTCCATTTTTCTGCATAAGATTTTCTGGCACTGGGCATCCTGGCCTCCAAAATAACATCCATCACTGCTTTTATACTGTTAGGGTTTTCCAGCTGAATGATAGAGCATCGACTTTCCATGCTTGCTTGTGATACGTCCTTGTGCAGAATCTCTGTAGTTGGCAGTTGTGAGGGGAGGCAAAGAGATCTAGGTCTGGGCATCCCCATTTCTTTATTATCATGCTGAAGACTTGTGGATCCAGTTTCCACTCGTGGGGATCTGTGAGGTTTCTGCTTAGTTCGTCTGCCAGAGTATTTTTCTTTCCTGGCAGGAATTGTGCTTGCAGATGTACTTGATAAGTCAATGCTGTGTCCCACAAAGTCATGGCTTGTCTGCAGAGGGGGTAGGAATGAGTGCCTCCCTGTTTGTTTATGTACCACATGACTGTAGTATTGTCCGTCATCATCAGTAGTTGTCCTGGATGGAGTAGATCCTTGAAAGCTGTCAGGGCATTCTGAACAGCTAGCATCTCTTTTTGATTGATATGAAGATGCCTTTGGTTTGTGGGCCATGTGCCCTGAATACATTTTCCTGCCATGTGGGCCCCCCAGGCATAATCTGATGCATCTGTTGTTATTGACTGCCTGGCTGTGGGTAGGGTGAATGGCTGTTCCTTGTTGTCGTGATAGGCCTGTGCCCACCATCGAAACTCCTGTTGCAGGCAAGGAATGAGGGTAATTAATGTTTCCAGGCTTTGACAATGTTGAGTCCAAACACTTTTTAGATGATATTGTAGTTTCCTCATATGCAGTCTGGCATATGGAATTAGCAGAATGCAGGATGCCATGAAGCCCAAAGCCTGCAGAATTTTTCTTGCAGATAACTGGTTCTTTGTTGCCAACATTTTGAAGTAAGAAGTCAGTTGCCTTTGTTTGTCTGGTGTGAGATAAGCCATCTAGGCAGTTGTATTTAAGCTTGCACCCAGGAATATTACCTCTAGAGAGGGTACTAGTTTTGATTTCTTTTCGTTTACTGTGTACCCTAGTAATCTTTTTACAAATGCCAGATGCTTTAGTAGAATGTCCTTGTTCCCTGCTTGAATAAGGCAGTCATCCAAGTAAGGATATATTTGAAATCCTCTTTGTCTGCAAAATGCAATTACTGGTGCCAGGCATTTTGTGAAGACCCTGGGTGCAGTACATAAGCCAAAGGGCACTGCAGAGAATTGGTATTGCATTGAGCCAGCTATGAATCTGAGGCATCTTCTGCAAGACTGTCTGATTGGAATATGCAGGTATGCCTCTTTTAGGTCCAAAGTTACAAGCCAAGCCTTCTTGCCCAGCATGGGCAGAAGCTGCTGCAGAGTCAACATTTTGAATTTTGGAACATCCAGAAATGTATTTAGAATAGACAGGTCCAGTATTGGTCTCCAGGCCTGGTCTTTTCTGGGTACCAAGAAAAGTCTTGAGTAAAATCCTTGTCCCTGCTCTTACTGTGGTACTTGCTGAATGGCCCTCATGTCCATGAGGGATTAAACTTGTTTTTGTGCCTCTACCCATTGATTGTGTGGCAGGTCTGGCATACCTTTTGCCCTTGGCAGTGTGTGAAAGTGGAACCTGTAGCCCTGGAACACTATATTCAAGACCCATTTGTCCTGGGTGATCATGTGCCAATTTTGAGAAAAAAAGTGCTAGTTTTCCCCCTAAGGGGGCTGCCAAAAGATAAGTGCTTGGTGCTGGCAGAGGAAAGTCATTGGGACTGTTTCCTGTATGGCTGTGATTTGTCTTCTCCGCTTTTGGAGGTAGAAGCGCCCCACTGTTTAGGCCTGTATGAGCCCTGGGGCTGGGATCTGCCTCTGGGGCGTCTGTATCTGCCTCTTTGTGGCCTGTCTGACACTGGAAAGGACCAATTCTTAGTAGGCCAGTTCCTGCTAAATCTGGGTGGCTGTACCTGTAAGAAATCCTTTACTGTTTGCATAGATTTCGCTTTGTCCTCCATTTTCTTCAACACCTCCTCTGCTTTAACACCAAATAAGGTATCATGCTGTAATGGAGCATCTAGTAATTTTGCTTCAACATGATCAGGCAGATTCTGTTCCTTTAACTAGGCATGCCTCCTAATGACAGAACCCATAACTGCAGCCTTGCAAGAGGCCTCCAGAGAATCAAAACCACATTGCAATGTATGCTTTCCCACTTGTTCAGTTGCATGCAATACATCCTGCATTTCCTTATTTTCCGCACAATCAGAATTTGACAACATTTTCTGTTTTAGCAGTGACATTAAGTATTGCTGATATTTAAGCATATGAAATTGACAATTTAAAGCCCTCACAGCCAAAGTAGCAGAAGTGTAAACCTTTTTTCCCCATCTGTCTAGTGCCCTTGAATCTCCATCAGAGGGGATAGGGTTTTTTGCAGTAGACGCCTTGACCCCTTTGGGACCCTGAGAAATAGTTTCTGGGTCAGCAGCAGGGTTTTTATAAAGAAATGTATGTGAATCTGGAACCCTGTAGTATCTGTCTGGTTTGACAGGTGCAGGAGGTAGAGAGTCAGGAGAAAGTCCGGACTCTGAAAATACATCATCTACAATGTCTAACACAGGAGGAATAGCCAAAGGCCTGTGCTGAGGTAGTAAAAGAAAATCTCTAAGCCTTTTCTTAGATTCTGAGTAGTCTTGGCTCTCCCAGTGGAAGTGCTCCCTCATGGTATGCAGGGTTCCCCAAATGAACAATCCTCAGGCGGTGAGGCTGAAGGGATAGATTCTTCAGCATCAGAATCCTCATGAGGAGGAAGAGAGTATTCCTGTTCAGAAAAGGAGTCAGAGGAAATGGAAACCTGATCTGAAGATTCATATTCTGTCTCTTACCTAGGCCTCTTGTCAGGAGAGGGATGATAACCCCTGATCAAGGTAATTAGGTCTTCGGCCATTTTGAGCATCTGTTTTTTAGGCATGGTAGTCTGTCCAGGAGAATGCTGTACTTGTTTCTTTGTCTTTAGAACTCCTTTAGTCTTTGCTTTGGAAGCTGAAGTAGGCTTTACATACAACTGTTTAGGTCTGAAAACACCCTCAGAAGCCGATGCCGGTTCAGTGGCTCTGGACCCATCTGAGGGAATAGTTTCCAAGTGTCCAATGCCTTGAGTATCCAGAGGCCTAGCTGGCTCCACGTGGGAGTCATCAGCGGCCTGTGGCTCTGAGGTAGCGGGCGCCAGGGGCTGCGAAAGCGCCTCACTGAGAACCGGCGACTGGCTTAGCGGAAGCCTTTTCGTCGGTTTTGGACCTCGGATGCCTGTCCTTTTTTTCCTTGCGCTTTTTATAAACTCTGGTTGTCGGCTGTTCCGACGGCATTATATAATTGAATCTTCGGTCAAAGTAATGAAAGGCAAAATCGTACCGACGCTTAATAGTGTGTTGGTTAAATCTAGCACAAAACCGACAATGTTGTGATCAGGGCCTAGGCAAGGAATACAGTAAGAATGAAAATCCTTATGAGATATTTGCTTCCCACAAGAAATACAATTGTTAACTTTTTCTGACATCGGACTGGAGCAAGAAAAACGTTTCCCCAACAGGGTACTTAGCTTTAATGAAGACTTCGGATCTGAAATTCGTTTTTGAAAATCTCAGGAGTTGGCCGACTGGCACTTGCGAACTGCTTTTGCTTCGGGCACCGCGCGGCAAGAAAGACTGAAGAAAATTGCATCGGCTGCATCTTTTATACCCCTGGTGCACTGACGTCAGGGAAGAGGCGACAGCAACCGACGCCGGACCTAGACTTTGGAATTCAGGCCAACTTCGGGTAGCCTGCCAGCAGGATAACCCAAGTGTAATGACTGCAACAGTGAAACACGATGAACATCTGCTGCCTGTACCTACAAATCCTGGTGCTGAAATGAACGGACTGGATCAAGTACGACTTTTTGTTTATTTGTATCCTGATTTCTGAGTAGCTGTAGAGGTGTGTCATGCTACCTCATAAGTACATAGAAGAAGGCACAGACATAACTCCATTAGTAAGGTGATAACGGTCTGGTGTTACAGCACTATACTACCTCAAAAGAACATATTTTTAAACATGTCAATCATGACTAATGATTCTGGTGAATGTAATAAAATGAAAGCGTTTCACACTGACATGGGGTCAATTATCTGCTGAAATTAGATCATTACCATCGTTAAAAGACTTCAAGAAATCACTGAGAAAACACCTAACTGCAGAAGTCACGTGTAAATATTTTAAAAACAATGGGTGTCAACATCTGCTTCTCTAACCCTATCCAAATGTAACTTGGACCAATGGATGGGAAATCACAAATCTACCCCCGGTTTGGCACGCATGTTCCTAATGGACAGGGGCAACCTGTAAACGCTTGATGTGTACAAGCCTACAATGTAATAGACTAGTAATCACCTATGACCCTATTGTTGACAAATAGGAATTAAGCAAATAAATAAACAAGAAAAGACAAGATGTATACACAGTGTTCCCAAGATTTAGACAGACAGTAGAAAAGGAGGGTACAAACACCATAGACATGAAGTATAGAATTCCTTCAGATGACGACCAGGTTGACAGAGCTTTCTGAAAAGTTCATTCAAACTCCAATTAATTGTACAAGGAAAGAAAGATTAGATAAATAAATGCCTATTCTAGATGGCAGAATTTATTTTATTTTACTTATGCTTTGTTCACCAAGTTAGTCCTACTAGGCTAGTGCATCTTTTTAGAGGAGATCTGATGTGATACTCATACTGACTAGGTCAAATTTGGCCAGAGAATCAGGGAACTTCCCCTACTTGTTAGGAGAGTGCTTCTTCCATTCCTATCTTAGTGGTGGCTGGGAGAACACCACTTAAGGAAATCCAAGATGGCAGACTGCACAGAGGCAATGCTGGTGCAGTGTTTGAAGCTCTACAATATTTGGTGGAGCTGTTTCAACAGAATTTGTTTCATTGGAAGCAAACATTCAAAACCAATTAAGGATGTGTTATTACAACCCTCTAATCAGGAGGGCTGCGGGAAGGTATTTTGCAAGAATTGCTGTTGCAGAGTGAACCAGAGAATGGAAAAGATGTTTCAGGGTATGAAATGATGGACAAAAATCAATAAGAGGAATTGTAAGCTATTTTGAAAGAAGACTGCCAGACAAAAAAAATGATATGCCGAGACTGTTAAACTGCATGAAAAGTACTGAGAAATGAACAAAGGAAAGAAGATGTCAACAATCAAAGGAAATGTACGGTGAGATTTCAGAACAAAGAAGAAAACGGAATGGGCAGGTGTGACATTTGTGATAATGTAATGGTCCCATTGGGAGTGAACGCGCAGGAGTTACGAGCTTTTTATTCTTATTCTTAAACAGACATTTTATGACATTGTTTTTGAGACTGATTCTATTCTGGAAAGTTTTTTTGGGGGGTGTATGAGAAGAAAAAGAACTGTAGCACATGGACTTATGTGGTTAAAGCATTTCACCGAGAAACAAAAAAGAAAATATATGTTCAAATTCAAACTGAAGTTGAAAAAGAGACTTTAGAGAGACATTTAAAGCAAACTTTATAAAGACGTTGAGGGCATTAACAAAGTCTATGATAACAGAGGATTATGGACTGGGGATGGGACTGTCATATTGTACTGAAAATGGAGAAAGAAAAATATTGTTGATTTCCCTAGTGTGATAAATGTAGAGGGTAACAGAGGTGTTGTAAAATTGTGGTGACAACATAAAACACATTTTGTTTTTCTGTGGAAAAGATCATTTGATACGCAACTGTGATAACAGGAAATATTATATTTGTGGGGAAACAGATCATAATACAAAAAAGTGCGAGTTGAAATGTTATAAATGAAACAAAGTTGAGCATTTATGGATGGGCTGTAATCTACAGAGAAAGGATGAAAAAGAAGAAAACAAACGTTAGGACAGAATAGGAAGAAAAGAAACAGTCCCAATAAAAGACAGAGTCTGTAGGGAACCAAGGTCATGGTAAAAATAAAGATAAGGATAAAGAGAAAAATGAATCAGAAGATAATATAGTATAATGTTCTGCATTAAATGATGAAGGTGATATAAATTAGAAAACAGTGAAAGGTAAAAAATTATATTTCCAAAAGAGTAAAAGACAGAAAAAGAAAGTTTAAAAGAATAAGTGTAAAACAGAAAAAAAAAGGAAATGGATAATGCAAATGAGATAAATATTTCAAATGTATACAATTGTTGGTAAGCTACAACATAGACTTAATGACAATGTCAGAGTGCTTTCAGTAAATGTAAATAGTACCAAAAACATAAGTGGAAGAACAAGCATCCTAAATTAGTGTAGTAAGTGGGATGCTGACATAATTCTGCAAGATTTTTGACATGAGAGAGATTAGAAACAAAGAAACTTTGGGAAGGAGATACAAGTTGGAAACTAGGAAAGGAACTATTTTCAGGCATAGTTGAAAATATTGAACATCATACTGGCAATGATAGGAATTATTGGTTGTAAATCTCAGATGGTGTAATCAGGTATATAGAATTATAGCATTGTATGCCTATGTTACAAGTAAAGAAAGGAAATTTTTATTTCATACAATTTTTGGATTATGTAGTAACTAATATAAATATAATATTAATGGGAAAGTTTAATTATGGTTTGAGAGGATAAAAGAAGACACAATGTGGCAATTTAAAGATTTGGAATAATAATTTGTGGACATATAGTCTGGGTATATATAAGACAGAAATATATTATTTTATTACATCACAAGGTTTAAATATAGCTAAGGAAGAGACATTTGTAAAGTTTTTTAGATCGCTCAGACATATTGCTAGAAATAGAAGAAAATAAGGATTATATCAAACTGGGAAAAGGAATAAAAGGAGAAAATACAGGATGAAAATGGAAAAAAAATAAGTGTGTGTTTATGGAGACGTCACATTTCCACTACAGTACGTTATAAAAATTGATCTTAGTGGTAGCTAGCTTTGAAAGACAAATATAAAACATTTTTTAGAATGGTAGTTAGATGTAAGAAAGAGGGAAAATTAGAAGTTATGTACTTACCATAACTTGGCATCCATGTTATCCAATTTCATTCTTCCTCATTGATGGGTCTTAGGATCTGATATTGGATCTAATTTGTCCGGTTCACAAGACTTATGGTCTCAGCCTCGAGCTACTCCCTCTCCCATGATGCCTCATATCTCCTCTAACTCCTCATATCGAATTTGCTGCTCAGCAGACAGTTATCTACAAAGATATACAAATAGTAAAATGGCATTACCATAATTTGGAGGTCAAACCAGGAACCTATGGATTCCTAAATTCCTCTAGATAGCTCTCAACAGCTTAGGATGGGAGACGGATGGGTGGGACATGAGGAAGAAAGAAATTGGATAACACAGATACCAAGTTATGGTAAGTACATAACTTCTAAATCTGATGTTGTCCATTTCATTCTGCCTCACTGATAGGTCAGAGTTCCCAGCTATGTAAATCTTGGGGATATGCCTGAGCACCATGGAGCCAAAGGATGCCTTGTATCTTGAGACAATTTGTAATGTGAAACAAATGTATGCGACTTTGACCAAGTTGCTGCTGCAGAAATCTCATCAATAGAGGTTCTAGCTGAAAAGGCAGACAAAATGGTCATCAACCTAATAGAATGAGCTTTTGGGGGATAGGGTAGCAGCATGTCCCTTAAGGAATAGATAGAAGTACAGTCAGTAATCCATTTTGCTAGTGTGATTTTGGAAACTGCTTGGCCTAGTCAATTAGGTAAAAAAGATATAAATAGTTGTTCAGATTTTCTATGTTTCTTTGTCCTTTTGTCTTATGTAGGTAGAAATTCAACTGTCTATGAACGACAAGCAAATCTAACATATATTTGCCCTTATTAGAATGATTGGGGAAAAAGACTGGTAGATGAATGAACTGGTTAATATTCGATTCCGTGGCAACTTTAGGCATAAATGTAGGATTCGTTCTTAAAGAGACCCTATCTTTGAAAAAGGTGATACAAGGTGGTTTGGATGATAGAGTTTGCAGCTCAGTCACTCTTTTAGCTGAAGTAATGACCACAAGAAAAACGGTTTTCCAAGATAGAAACTGTGTCACAGGAGTCAGCAGGTTTAAAAGGTTTCTCCGTAAGGCCTTGAAGTACAATGGTGAGGTCCCAAGGAGGGAAAGGATCTTTTATTAGAAGCCTAAGTAGGAAAACCCCTTTCATAAATGCCTTCCATAGTCTGGATGTTGACAAAGAGGATGAAGAAGTAGAATTTATCCCTACAAGAAAATTTGCAATTGCTGCCAGTTGTGACTTTATGGCGGAGAAACTAGCACCATCTTGAAAAAGTGAATTTAGAAACAGATGTATAGCTGAAACAGGAGCTCAAAAAGGATCAATATTCTGTTTCGATGCCGAAATTGAAAATCTCTTCCACTTGCTATTATAAACCTTTTTTGTGGAAGGCTTCTGGGAAGCAAGAATAATCTCTCAGACCAGGGAAGCTAGCCTAGAGTTTCTTAGAATCATTGGAAGTGGAGAAACCAAGCAGCTAATCATAGGGATCTGAGAATGGGAAGTTGATGTTCTGACAGACGGGAAATTAGATCCTGCCTGGGATCCAATATCCATGGAGGATATTTGATGTGAGACCATAAGAAAGGGAACCATACCTGATGAGGTCAGAAGGAGGCGATCAGGATTAGAGAGCTCTTCAACCTGCTGGCTTTCTGTAGGACTGTTTGAATCAGAGGTATTGGAAGGCAAGCATACAGGAGACCCGGAGGCCAATTGTAGACTACAGCATCCCTCTCTGAATCCCACTTTGGGGGATTAGAGCAAAAAACTTGCTGCACTTGTTGTTCAGGGAGAGGCAGAGAGATCGCAGCAAGGTTGGCCTCATCGACTGAATATCTGCTTCACTACTGATTGGTTCAGGGACCATTCGTGTGGACTCAAGACAGATCTGCTTAGTCTGTCCACCAGTACACTGGTCTCCCCCGGAATGTGCACTGCAATGAGAAAATGGCTTGAAGAGACTGCCCATTCCCACACTATCATTGCCTCTCTGCACAATGGGTATGAACCAGTTCCACCCTGTTTGTTGATGTACCAGACTACTGACATGTTTGTATGAATTGCTATCATTCCCTGAGGGAGACAGCTGTGAAAAGCTTGCAGAAGTACTGCTCTCATCTCTAGGACATTGATGTGCAACTTGGTCTCTGTTGTGGACCATGTGCCTTGGACCAATCTTCCTTGGTAATGACCCCCCATCCCAACAGGGAAGCATCCAAGGTCACCGTGGCTATTGATGGGGGAAGAGGAAAGGGCCTGCCCAGGTATAGGTCATTTGAGAGCATCCACCATTCGAGGTGATGCTTGCAAACTGAGATTACCCTCACAGGAACAGATAGTGTTTGGTAAAGAATAAACCACTGAACAGCTGGAGTCCATCACAGTACTCACATGAAATATCTTGTTAGTGGTACTAGGACTATGGCAGGTGACACAGATCCTAGGGCTCTCAGAATTAATTGTGCAGATGGAGTGGGCGTGTAATACCTGAACTTGCTGTCTCAGGGATATTACATGCTGTGGAGGCAATGCGGCTATTTGCGTGGCTGTGTTCAGTTGCGTTCCTATAAACTCTGTGTTCTGTACAGGGAGCAATTTTGACTTTGCTAAGTTTATCATGAATCCCAGATGGTTGAAGATTTGTAGCAGGTACTGTGTGGCTTGAAGAAGCTGATCCCTTGTTGGTGCAGTTAGGAGCCAATTGTCCAAGTACGGAAGCAGCTGGAATCCTTGCAGTCTCAGGTGAGCTGCTACCACTGACATGCATCTGATAAACACCCGAGGGGAGGTGGTGAGTCAAAAGGGCAGTACTCTGAAACAGTAATGATTGGCTCCCAGTCAGAAGCACAAAGTCTGCTGGAGCATCTGTTGATCTTGATATGACAGTACACGTCCTGGAGATCTATGGAGCATATCCAATCATCCTTGTGTAGTAGTGGTAGTATGGACTGAACTGTAATCATGCTTAACTTCGACTTCTTGAAATATAGGTTCAGATTGCTCAGCTCTAGGATCAGTCAGAGGCCCCTGTCATTTTTGGCAACAAAAGGAAGCAAGAATAGTTTCTGCATCCTTCTTGTTTGGCTGGGACACTTTGGATGACTCTTTTTCTAAACATTTCTAAACATCTTGCATAGTGTTCTCCCCTCTGACTCAGTGGCACATCGGGGAGACTCCTCCTGGGGCTTGCAGGTGGAAGGGAGAGGGGAATATAGTAAACTCTGGAAATTATGTTTAGCACTCAGATGTCATTTGTTAAGTTTGTCCAGGCTTCTAGGTGCATCAATAATCTGCCCCCGACTGCGTCCAGAGGAGGACAGTCAGGCAACACTTCTCTGACAAGCCCTACCAATGCTCCTGAAGTGTTTTCTGAAGCCCTAATTCTTTGGACCCCTCTGCCACTATGGCGGCATCTGCCATTAAATCCTTTTCCTCTGGTACAGGAATCTTCTTGGGAATCCGGGAAAGGACCTCAAGACTTTCAGAACCACATCTTCCCACTCTGTTACTTCCTTGAAAAGGTCCATTGGAGGAAGAAAATTTGAACCTTACAGCAGACAAGGTCTTTCCCTCCTGCTCGCTGTGGGTAAGAATTTCTTTGATCAATGGTCCAAAAAGAGAAGAACCATCAAAAGGGGCATTCATGAAGGAAGCCTTAAAATGTTCACAAACTCACAAAGCCTCATCCACGCATGTCCTCTAAGGGCTATATCTGTTCCGGCTGCTTGAGAGGTTTTCTTTGCGGAATTAGAGATTAGCATCATCCAGGAATTAGATATGGAGGAAAGAGTGGCCAATTGGGGAGATACCTTCTTGAGGTCCTCCTCAGACAAGGACTCTGTCAGAAAGTTGGTAAGTTCTTTAACCAAGTCCCTCTGTAAATGCATGAAATGTGCCAAGTAATTCAATGCTCTCAATGTAAAGGTATCTGAAGCATAAACATGCTTCCCATGTTTGTCCACCTCCTGAGACTCCTTGTTTGTGGGGGGGGGGGGTTGAACAGTGGAGCTCTGTTTTGCTAGCTCCTTCTTGGTGGCTGCTGACACTACAATGGCATCAATGGGAACAAACCTTGCTCCAATGCAAGCGGTCAGTAGGTGGGCTAAGGTACTTACCTGCATGCTTGGGTATGGGCTCCACCATGTCTGCCTCATTCCATGCCCAGTGAGAAACTAAATAAAAAAGTTATGTTCTTACCATAACATTCCAACTGTGTTCTTGATCTTCATTTATTCATTACTGATGGGTATCTGTTCCATCCTCAGAACCAAGTCAGCCATTATAACAAGCTCACGCCAGCCAAAAAACTCTTGAGCTATGCTTACCAGTAGTGCCCCTCTTTTTATCACCTCAGATTGAGTTTGCCCCTAAGAAAAAAGGAGGAAAGCAGAGGCTTTATCTGAGCGAATTCCCTATCATAAAGTAGGGCCAAATCCAAACCTCCAGGAGTCTTTTCAGAGGGGGATGGCAGGTGGGATGTAATGAATGAATTAAGATCAACAACACAGATGGAACATTATGGTAGAAACCTAACTCTTTATCTGATGTTGTTAATCTTCAGTCATTACTGATGGGACAGAGTCCCTAGCTACTTTATTTCCTGGGAGGCCCTATGGAAGGATATTCCTGAGCACCATTGAACCAAACGATGTTCTCCCCTGGAGACCAAATCCAATTTGTAATGAGTGATAAAGGTATGAGGAGTAACCCATGTTGCTGATGCACAAATGTCATCCATGGAAGCTCTTGTATGGAAGGCAAAAAGAAGTTATGTACTCACCATAACATTCCATATGACTAGTTGTACTTCATTTGTCTTCAACTTGTGGGTTATGGATCCATATCGGATCTGACATGGCCACATATCCAGCATCTGATCCAAGCTCCAACCTCCTCCCCTTACCCATAATGCCCCATGTCTCCTTCCTCCCTTCAGATCGAGTTTGCTGCTCAACATATAACATACACCCGACCCAACAAGACTTTACCTCTACTGGCAGCCCAAAACATCCTGAGCCAAAGCATAGTAATGGACAGCTCCTAAGATGTTCATCTTCCATATCCATGGCTAGGACAATAGTGACAAGGTCAGGGAAAGGAGGGAGGGATGGCTGAAGACAAATGAAGTACAACTATTCAGTTGGTACGTTATGGTGAGTACATAACTTCTTTATCTGAAGTAGTTCACTTAATTTGGTCTTCAACCTGTGGGAAAGAGTCCCCAGCTACTAATACCTGGGCGGCCTTCAAGGAAGGATATTCTGGAGCAATGCGGAGTCAAAGGACGCCCTATTCCTGGATACGATGTCCAATTTGTAATGTGAAATGAAGGTATGAGATGAGGACCAAGTAGCTGCAGAAGAAATATCATCCAGTGACACACTGGACCAAAAGGCTGCTGAAGTAGCCATAGATCTGGTGGAATGCGTCACTGCGGTGTAGGATCATTGACTGGGGGGTCTTAGAAGAAAAGCACCTTTAAGGAAGACCTCGCAAAGTTTAGAAGAGGCTAATGAAGTCATGTTTTCTCCCACGTGAAAATTAGAAATTCCGGCCAGCTGGACTTTGACAGTGGAGGAACTGGCACCTTGATGAAAAAATTCCCAGCCAAAAACTCTAACACTGCAGACACAGGAGCAGTAAACGGGTCCAATGCCCATTGTGAAGCTCATATGGAGAACCATTTCCATGTGCTACAGTAAATCCTTCTGGTGGAAGATTTGTGAGCCGCCACCAAAATGGTTTTAACAGGAGATGATAAACCAGGAGTCCTAGTAATCAGGGTATCTGGAGCAGCCAAGCAGTGAGTTTCAGACTGTCCAAGTCTGGATGAGGAATCCTCAAGGGATGAGAAATAAGATTGGGAACTGGATCCAAGGTCCATGGTGGAGCTACTAGGTGAGAGCAAAGGAAGGGAAACCACACTTGGTGAGGCCAGAATGGGCGATGAGGATCACAGTGTCCCCCAGCCTGCAAGCTTTCTGAAGGAACTTCGAGATGAGGAGCAGCTGGGGATAGGCATAAAGAAGACAAGGAGGCCAAGCATGGATCAGTGCATCTCTGGGGGCTTCCCACTGAGGGGGGTTCAGAGTGAAGAACTTGCTGCATTTCGCGTTGGAAAGAGATGCAAATAGATCACAGCAAGGATGACCCCACTTTCAACAGATCTGCCAATGAAGGATTCCAAGACCACTCATAAGGCATCAGGATAGATCTGCTGAGCCTGTCCGCTAGAATGCTGGACAGTCCCAGGATGTGCATTGCCACCAAAAAATGGCCGGTGGAGATCGGCCATTCCCACACTCTCATGGCTTTGCAACAAAGGGGGTAAGATCTGGTTCCTCCTTGTTTTTGATGTATCAGACTACTGACATATCTGTCTGAACCGCAATCGTCTCTAGAGGAGGATGGGCAAGAAGGGCCTGAAAAGCAAGAAGAACCGCCCTCATCTGCAGGATGTTGATAGCAAACTGGTCTCGGATGGGGACCATGTGCCTTGGACTGTCCTTCTCGAGCAATGCCCTCCCCCCCATCCTAGCTGGGAGGCATCCGTGGTCACTGTGGTTTTGGGAAAGGATGGAAGAAAGGGATGTCCCCTGACAAGGTCCAGGGAATGAATTCACCAAAGAGAGTCCCTGCATACTTGGGAAATATGGACTGGATGAGACAATGATAGAGCTAATACAGATCACTCGACTGCTAGAGTCCACTGAAGAATGCACATGTGAAGTCGTACGAGGGGTAATAGGTCGATTGTGGCCATCATAGACCCAATGCCCTCAGAACTGTCTCTGCTGTTGGAACGTTGGGCTTGAAGGACGTACAGGACGTGTAACTTTAGACTGTGCACCCTGTCTGGGGTGAGGAAAACTTTCATTTGGATAGTGTCCAACCAAGCCCCAATGAAGTCTATGATCTGAACAGGGGCCAGTGACATCTTGTTGAGATTGATGGTGATACCCATACTCAGACACCCTCTGCCTCTAGGATGATGTCTATCATAAGCCCCTCTGCCTCTGGGGGAAAGAAGTCCTGAGTGTCCCGGGAAAACGCTGAAGACTTCTGGAACCACATCTTCTTCGTCCATTGCTGATTCCTAGAAAAGGATCTTTGAGGGACGGATAAGCAGATCCTGATGGCAGACAGTGTCTTCCCGTCCTTCTCACTCTGGACCAAGCTTTCTCAAACTGACTTCCCAAACAGGAAAGAACTGTCATATGGGGCATTTGCAAATGATGCCTTAAAGGGTTTTGAGAACTAGCAAAAACAGAGCCAGGCATGGCACCTCATAGCAACGCCAGAACCGGCCACCCTGGCGGCTCCCTCCATGGCATGGGAGAGAACATGCATGAATGTATTAGCTACTGCCTTGAGAGTGGCCATCTGTGTGGAGAACGTCTTCTTGCCCTCCACCGACATGGACTCCAGGGTGGACTCATCATTTTCCTTGATCAAGTCTCGCTGCAGCCAAATAACATGTGCCATATAGTAAGTCACTGAAGCATACACCCACCTCCCTAGATAGTCCATAGACCTTGAATCCCAGTCATGAGGCTGGATCGCAGAACTCTCCTGTGTGAACTCTTTCTTTGTGGTGGCTGCCACCACCATAGCATCCACCAAGGACCCCTTATTCCAGTAAGTCCTATCCAGAGGGGGACTAAGGACCTTATCAGGGTGCTTAGGGATGGGCTCCATGGTGTCTGGTTCCTTCCATGCCCGAGATGTTATAAGGTGCACAAGTGGATCTGCAGGAGGGGACACCCAGGAAGTAGATGGGCCCATGCTGAATGCCTCAAGGAACACCGATTCATCTGAGGTCGGTTTTTGGGCAGACCACCCTCCCCCTCTGGTGAAGGAGAGCATCCTCAGGGGGTTCTGGGGGGAACCTTCCCCTTCCTCCAAGTCAGTGCCTTTGGTAAGGGACTCCAGAGGGGAGTTCAGGTGCCTAATTTTACACATCCTTTTGTGAGGAACCTCCTCAGTGGGACTCTCTGGGAAGGACTCGCAAACCTCTTGCTGCTCCCTCAGGGGAACTTCCTGAGGCAAGCCAGGCACAGGCTGTCCCTGAGATGGCAGGATGGTCGAGGCGATACACAAAACAGAGGGAGTCGGGGTGGAGTCAGAGGACGAGATGGTCAAGGGCCTTGACGAACTTGAGAGAACCCTCTCCACCACATCAAATGCCAAAAGGGAGTGGACATCCTGTGAAGTGCCAGCAGGAGCCATCGCCCTCTGAACTGACGGGAGAGTCAGAGCCAAGACTCCAGGAGCAGACAGCAACCCCTTGGTTCAGACACCGAGGCTATGGCTCCAAGAGCTGGGATCTGATCCTGTTGGATCCGACACACTCAAGGCAATGGCCAGCATCGAGATACAAAGGTACCATCGGCGCCATGACCCAGAGGGTCCTCGGATCCAAAGACTCCGAAACCGAAGGTCAGAGAAGGAGTTATTAGAGTGAAAAAGGACTGCGAGCTCCCCACTCCGGAGGGAGAGGGGACAGGCAAGACTCCCATCTGGATTTGGGTGCGGATGAACTTCCGCATTATTCTATTCATCTCCACTTTGCTCAGGGGCCGGGTTGAACAGGAGGAGAAGGCCACCGACACAGGCCGGGAGTGCCAATGAGGGGTGGCCCAAACAGAAGACCAGATCCAGGACTCCTCTGGCTCAGGGAAAAACCTGGGAGAGTGGAACGGGGAGAACCTGGCCTGGTCAGAGGCTTGGATTTTGGAGGAGGCCCCACCGGAGCTGAACAATCAGGCGACCGCCTCTCTGGCCTATCTTTTTTATGCTGCTTCTCTCCTTCCCTGGACCTCTTGGCAGGAGTTTGAGTCCCAGAGGCCTGGGAAGGAGAAGAAGCTGAAGCCATGATAGAAGTCGGGGGTGCGGGGGCAGCTGTCCCCAAGGAGGGAAGTAATCCCTTTAGGATAAGCTTATCCATCCTGTCCTTACGGGCCCATGGGTTAAACCCCACACAGACAGGACAAGGGGTAAGCAGATGAGCAACACCCAGGCAAACCACGCACAGAGTGTGCCCCTTGGCTGGGAGAACTTATGGCCACACTGTACACTTCCTAAACCCTGGTTCGGGGGTATTGGACATACTAAACCAGCTATCAGAACACACAGAGAGACACACACACATAGAAAAACTAGAAGGGGATGAGAAGGGAAAAACTTTTTTTTTTTTTTAACCAACAACCAAACGCGGGTAAGGAAGGTAGGATAGCTAGAGAATAGAAATCTCTAAGATAGAGAAAGAGACCCCAAAAAAGCAACTCGCTTACCCAAAAGACGCTCAGAGGTCAGACCACAATGTTAGTTGTTTCAGTGGCAAACGAGATTTGAAGGGAGGAAGGAGACTGGGGCATTATGGGTAAGGGGAGGAGCTTGGAGCTCAGATCAGATGTTGGATATGCGGCCCTGTCAGATCCGATATGGATTCATAACCCACAGGTTGAAGACCAAATGAAGTCAACTACTTCAGGTCAGATGTCGCAACTGAGCTGGTTGAATGCACTTTGACTTTAGTTGGTACAAGAACTTTGATTTGTTGATAGGTAAAGCAATCTTTCAACCATTTAGATGGACTCACTTTGGAAACAGATTATCCCAATTTTGGTCCTGAGAAGGATATGAATAATTGGCCAGATTTTCATTGTGATTTAGTCTTGTCCAAGTAGAATTGCAATTGTCTATGCACATCAAGTAAATGCAGGGAATATTCTCCTTTGTTAAAAATTTGGTAAGAAGACTGGCAGATCAATTGTTTAACTAATAGTCAAATCCGAAATAACTGAGTAAGAAGACGGGATTAGTCTGGAGTGATATTCTGTCTTTATGGAAAACCATGTAAGGCAGTTTTATGCACAAAGCCTGTAATTCAGAAATTCGCCTTGCTGAGGTAATAGCTGCCAAGAATAAAGTTTTCCAGGATAAAAATTTTATATCGCAAGTGGCAGTAAGTTTGAAAGGAGGAGTCAAGGACTGTAGAACTAGTGCCAAATTCCAAGGTTTGATTGACTCTTTGAAGGGTGGTCTAATGTGCGTGACACCTTTCAAAAAGGATTTACAGAGAGGGTGAGAAATCAAAGATGAATTCTGGAAGCCATTGTGGAAGTTAGAGATAGCCACCAGGTATACTTGAATAGTTGATGCTGCCACTCTCGAATGGAGGAGATTTGATAAATAGTCCAGTACAGAAGTAAGTAAAGCTGAAAAGGGGTCTATTCCCTTCTCTCAAGACCAAATTATGAATCTTTTCCACTTGCTGAGATAAAGTTTCCTGGTAGATGGTTTATGGGAAGCCAGAAGAATGTTACATACAGGGGAGGATAGATTATTTTGCCTGGCAATAACTGGAAGAGGAGGAACCAAGCTGTCAGCCTGAGACTCGATATGTTTGAATGTATCAACCATTGTGGGTGTGACAGCAATTCTGGAGTTGGATCAGGAATCCATGGTTGGTGTACTAGGTGAGGCCAAAGGAAGGGGAAACCAAACTTGTCAGGGCCAACAGGGTGCAATGAGGATTACTTTGCTTCTCAACCGAAGAGCTTTCTTTAGAAATGCAGGATCAGAGGAAGGGGAGGGAAAGCATAAATAAGTCCCGTGGGACAATCATGTACTAGAGCGTCTGTCAGGGACTCCCCCTGTGGAGGAATTAGGGCAAAGCAGCTGCTGCATTTGTGGTTTGTGGGGGATGTTAACAGATCACAGCAAGGCTGGCCCCAGTGACTGAAGATCTTCGCTGCTATGACAGCACTGAGGGACCACTCATGAGGCAGGAAAATGCATCTGCTCAGTTTGTCTGCAATTACATTGAAATCCCCGGGAATGTGCATTGCTATCAGAAAGTGGATGGAAGATATCACCCATTACCAAATTCTTATGGCTTCCCGACACAATGAGTAGGACTTGGCTCCCCCTTGTTTGTTGATATACCAGACCAAGCATATGTTGTCTGACTGGATATCAATTGATGTCAGGACAGATTGGAATGCTTGCAATGCTAGAAGTACTGCCCTCAGTTCTAGAACAATGATATGCAGGTTGGCCTCCACGGGGGACCAAGTGCCTTGGACAGTCTTTCCCTGGAAGTGCCCCCCCACCCCATCAGGGAAGCATCCATGGTCAGTATGGCCTTGGGCTGAGAGGGGGAGAAAGGACAAATCCACAGGTCTTTTCCTGCCTTCATCCACCAAAATAAGTCTTGTTTGCATCGATTTATGTGGATCTGAAAGGACATAGAATGAGTCAAAGGGGACCACTGTGCTACTAAAAGCCAATGTAGAAGCCTCATGTGTAGTCTTGCTAGGGGAACTATAGTAATCGATGCTGCCACTGATCCAAGTACCTGAAGGACTGCCTGAGTTGAAACCTTGTTCTGAGAGAGTATCATCCGGAATTGAGACCTTAGTCCTTCTAACCTGTGAAGTGGAAGGGAGACTAGGCAAGACTGAGCCTCAAAAGTTGCCCCTATGAATTCCAGATTTTGAGTAGGAGTCAACTTGCATTTTTCTTCATTTACTGAGATCCCCAAGGATTTTCCTACCTTTAGGGTGTAATGCAACACTGTAACCAGTAGACGCTTGGTAGAGGTAGTCAGAAGCCAATCGTCTAAATACAGACACAGCCGGAATTCCTTGCAGTCTCAAGTGAGCTGTTACCACTGCCATGCATTTGGTGAACTCTCTGGGGGCCGTAGAAAGACCAAAGGGCAGCGCTTGGAATTGGTAGTGATTGGCTCCCAGCCAGAAGTGGAGAAATTTCCTGGAGGGTTTGTCCATGTTTATGTGATAATACATATCTTGAAGATCTATCGGGCACACCCAGTCATCTTTCTGATCTATCGAGCACATCCAATAGTCTTTCTATAGAAATGGGAGGATAGACTGAACCGTGACTGACTGGAATTTTGTCTGTCTTACAAAATTGTCTAGGATGCTGAGGTCCAAGACTGGCCTCCAGTTCCCTGTCTTTTTTTGGCACTAAAAAGAACCTTGAGTAAAATCCGGATTCTATCTGGTCTGGTGGGACTGTTTGGATGACTCTTTTTAGAAGCAGCTTTTGCATTTCTTGAGCTGCTGCTTCCCATTGACTGGGTGGAACGTCGGGAATATGCCTTAGCGCCCTCGGGTAAAGATTGAAAGAAATGCAATAACCTCGGTAATTATCATCTGCACCCAAGAACTTTTAGTTATGTACTCACCATAACTTCAGATGTTTGGGATCCATCTCGCCTACATTCTGACTGATGGGCTCGGAGCCGATCCCTCGGCTCTGACTCGGCATGCTTATGCTATAGAGCGAGGCCTCTAATTGGCTGAGCTATCTTTATCCCAGGATGCACCACCACTAATCCCCCAGATCTTGTTTGTCCGCATTCATGCACACATGCACAGCTTGATTATATAACATTGTTAGATGTTTCAAGATGAAACAACAGGATTCGGACCTTCTGATATCCTCTGATCTCCAAGGAAGGGGGAAGGAGGGTGGGTTATTAGGAATGTAAGCGGCTAGATGGATCCCAAACATCTGAAGTTATGGTGAGTACATAACTAAAAGATGTTATGTGATCCTATCTCGCCTACATTCTGACTGATGGGACAGCGTCCCTAGCACCTAAATCCCGGGTGGCTCATTGGAAAACACTCCTGAGCACTGTGGAACCAAATGAAGCTCGTCCTCTAGATGTCACATCTAATTTGTAGTGGGAAATGAAGGTGTGCGGGGAAGACCATGTAGCCGCAGCACAAATGTCACCAATAGCAAGCTTAGAATGAAATGCTACCGAAGTAGCCATAGCCCTTGTAGAGTGAGCCTTGACAGAGGTGGAAAGCTCTTTGTTAGAATAAATATAAGCTTGTGTAATACAGTCCCTGATCCATTTGGCAATAGTGACCTTTGTGATCGCGTTGCCCAATTTGTTTTCTGCAAAGGACACAAACAACTGATCTGTCTTCCTTGATTGTTTGGTCCTATCCAAATAAAAACGTAACTGCCTGTGGACATCTAGTGTGTGGAAAATAAATTCCGCTTTATTGGAGTATTTTGGGAAAAAAACTGGGAGCTCTAATGACTGCTGCAAGCATAAAGTAGAACAGACTTTAGGAACAAAAGAAGGATTTGGTCTGAGGGAAACTCTGTCTGTATGAAAAACCAAGTATGGGGGTTTCACTGACAAAGCTTGAAGTTCTGAAACCCTTCTGGCTGAAGTAATTGCCACTAGAAAAGCTGTCTTCCATGATAGAAACTTTAAATCACAGGTAGCTGCCGGTTCAAAGGGGGAAGAAGTCAAGGCACGTAAAACTATATTGAGATCCCATGGAGGTGCAGGATGAGAAACCGGAGGTCTTAATAGAGCAGCACCTTTCAAGAAGGTCTTACACAACCTGTTGCTCATTAAGGGTGGGTCTATGGATTCATGAAAATTAGAAATCGCTGCCAATTGTACTTTGATGGTAGAAACAGAAGAGCCTTGGTTGAAAAGAGAGGTCAGGAACTTGAGTACCTCTGCCACGGGAGTAGAAATGGGGTCCAGGCCCCGGAGTTGAGCCCATATAGCAAACCTTTTCCATTTGCTAGAATACAGTTTCTTCGTAGCAGACTTGTGGGCTGAAGACAATATGTGCACTACATCTGGGTCTAGTGCATGTCTCCTGACTATGGTCGGAAGAGGAGGAGCCAGGCTGTCAATTTTAATGTGTGAAGGGACTGGTGTAGTAGTCCCGACTGATGAATCAGTAGGTCTGGGACCTGGTCCAGGAACCATGGACCTTCCAGAGCATGTTTCCGAAGACAGGGAAACCAGACTTGATGGGGCCAGTAAGGAGCAATTAAGATCATCTTGCTCCCTAAGAGAGACGCCTTCTGAATTACCTTGGGTAGGAGAGGAACTGGAGGGAAGGCATAAAGCAGGCCGGTGGGCCAAGGATGGACTAACGCGTCCATAGGGCTCTTCCCCGGAGCCAGGGTTAGGGAGAAAAAATCTTTGCACTTCGCATTCAGAGGAGTCGCGAAGAGGTCGCAGCACGGAACTCCCCATTCGCTGAAAATCTGTCTTGTAATAGTCATGTTCAGAGACCATTCGTGAGGAGAGAGGATGGTTCTGCTCAACCTGTCGGCTATGACGTTGGATTTGCCCGGTATGTGAGTAGCCACTAGGAAGCGTTTGGTCGAGACTGCCCATTCCCAGACCCTCATCGCTTCTCTGCAAAGAGGATAGGATCTGGTCCCTCCCTGCTTGTTCAGGTACCAGACAACTGACATGTTGTCCGAGTGAACAGCAATTACGCCCTGAGGGAGGTAATAGTGAAGGGCTTGAAGGGACAGGAGCACTGCCCTCATTTCTAGGATGTTGATGTGGAGAGAGGTCTCTTCCGGATGCCATTTGCCCTGGACTGACCTGCCCAGGGAATGCCCCCCACCCCATCTGGGAGGCGTCCGTGGTCAAAGTGGCCGCTGGAGGAGGAAGAACAAAGGGTCGTCCCTGATCCAAATTGGAGGACACTAGCCACCAGCGAAGGTCCCATCTGCAAGATTCTGTGATCCATATTAGATGATTGAGAGGGAGTTCCTGAAAGGACCACTGAGTTGAAAGAAGCCACTGGAGGATTCTCATGTGTAACCTTGCCAAGGGAACTAGCAGAACTGTGGCAGACATCGATCCCAATAGTTGCATGACCATTCTGGCTGGGGCTTTGGACCTGGGGAGTAAGGCTTGAACCTGTTTTTGTATGATTTGAATTCTGTCTGCAGGTAGATAGACCCGCATCTGGTTTGAATCTATCTCTGCCCCTATGAATCTTATTCTTTGAGATGGCCGTAACACAGACTTTGGCCAATTGAAGGTGATTCCGAGGGAATTGCCCAGTGATGTTGTGGCTTGCAGGCTCCGTAGAAGTAGATGCTTGGAGGTGGCAGTTAGAAGCCAGTCGTCTAGGTACGGAAACACCTGGAATCCTAGACTCCTCAAGTGAGCAGTCACTACTGCCAAGCATTTGGTGAACACCCTGGGGGCTGTGGTGAGACCAAAGGGCAGCGCACGGAACTGAAAATGACTGCCTCCTAGGCTGAAGCGCAAGTGTCTCCTGGACGTTTGATGTATTTTGATATGGTAATACGCGTCCTTGAGGTCTATGGAGCACATCCAAACACCTTTCTCCAACAATGGGAGAATGGTTTGTAAAGTGACCATTCGGAACTTGGACTTCTTGACTGAACGGTTTAGGTTGCTTAGGTCCAAA
>NC_056746.1:154209095-154224095 GCF_019279795.1 Protopterus annectens | reverse complement strand
CTTAAGTAATGCCACGGCATC
This sequence comes from Protopterus annectens, assembly GCF_019279795.1. Lineage (NCBI taxonomy): Eukaryota > Metazoa > Chordata > Ceratodontiformes > Protopteridae > Protopterus > Protopterus annectens. The sequence continues at coordinate 154,224,074 of NC_056746.1, read as the reverse complement.
TAGATCCAGAGGGGTCATCATACCTCTGTACTTGGTTCTCATCAGACCCATTATAGAGTATAATACCCACTCTGGTATGTACCTGACCACACATACAGCAATTGGAAAATCCAACAAAGGTTACTTATAGAAGAACACAGGGAGTAAACAAAATGCTTTATGCTGATCGCCTCAAAGCCCTGTTTCTTCACTGTTTATCATATATACTACTGAGAGGTAATCTTTGCCTGGCAAAGAAGGCATCCCTGGACCCTGTTTTATGAAACATTTACACATGTGCAAAACAAACAGCATCAGAACTACTACATTGCAAGACCTATATTTTGCTTGTAACATAAATAGGACATGGTGTCAAGATAAATTTGTTTCTCAGAGAATTCTCATTCTCTGGAACAGGCTCCCCATCCATGTAAAGCACCTGGGCCAATGGATGAGTAATCAGAAATTCACACCTGGTCTGGCACCTATGTCTCTGATGGACACAGGCAGTTAGCAAATAACCATTAAGTAAATCAAATTTGTGGGTCACATTTGGGTTGCACTGTTAAGCTTATAAGGGCCTAGTGGTTGTTAGCCTATTATACAAGTATGAGCAAACACAACCACAGTTACACAATTAAACACATTCCACTGCAATGTGGAGGTGGTACCACCTTCTGTGGCACCCTACCATGTTCAGCTGCCATGAATCCTATATTGGAAAATAAAACATGTACTCTTAAGAAAAACAAAGTATCTATCTATGTAATTAACCTGTCTCACTGGTTATTGTTAGTGTAATATAAAGCAACAGCTCCATTTTGTGTGGTACTGTTTACAATATATACATCTAGCTAGCTATCTGTTTTTGTTAGCTGGAGGAAGAAAACTAATCCCAGTGGACTATTTTCAGTCACAGCTCAGGAGTTCAAGAAGAAAATAATGTTACAAAGTGTACAAAGAGAATTAAAAAGAAATGGACAGTAAATGAGTGCCAGAATGTCAATATTAGAAAGATCCTATTTGTTACAACTGTGTAATATATACAATTAAAAGAGTGAGGAAATGATTCAAATAATATACTTACAATATGGTCAATAATTTACAATATAATAGTAGAAGACAATGGTAGTGAAATAAAATGCTTGAAGTAGGTACCAAGCTCCACCCCTGAATCTCTGCCTCCCACTGCTGAAGCAGGTCGAGGTGACACCACTTCATGTCATTGTATGCATGTCAGCATTGCTTTCTAGAAAGAGTGATACTAGTGGCATCGTTTACACTCCAGCCAGCTAGTACCAGCTATCCACTTTATGCAACGGGCTGTCATAACAGCCCAGTAGCCACTCCCTGAAGTTACTGTGCAAAGAGAACAGGAAAATCCTGCAATCTCTGACATAAGAAGCTGGAGCCCTACATTTCTGACTTCTTGATGTAACCACGGCTACTCAGTCAAGACCACTTAAGGAGAAAAATGGCATCCCCATACATACAGATGCACTTTTGTGAGCTGTGTGTTGCAAAAGGTAGCACTGCACCACTGCACTAGAAAATGACTGTAGTACTGTAGTGTACAGCTACAACTGGGCTCATGATGTATGTACAAGCAAGCAGGTGATACACTTCATGTTGACCATATGTAAGGCTGGTGCTGCCATATGCATGGACAGCACAGTGCATACCAGCAGTGTTTCACAGTCAATACCTAGTTAGCTTCATTAACACAACTGCCTCACTAACTGGTTATTGTTAGTGTAATATAAAGCAAAAGTTCCATTTGGTGCAGTACTGTTTACAACTGTACACGTTTGAAATACAGAATTTTGGTAAAACCTCTGGAGATATGCAGCTTCCCAGAGTTAAGGGAGACTTCCTGCCTGGCAAAGTACCACAGCAGCAGACGCAGCAGCAACAACAAACCCTGAGGTGGACATCTGAGACAGTAAGTCAGATGTCATGGTGTAAATGGGAACCCATGACGCTGACATGGCACTATTGTCTAGCTGCTGTTGGAGAGGTTCAAACCGAGAACATAGGAAACTGCAGGAAGGACATGCTCCAAGGAGTGTGTGCTCCAGGGCTAGATGCTGAGGCATGACTACAGTAAGTAAATGTGAGGGGGCCATGCATGGGCATATGTCACTTGACAGAATCCCAAATGGTCAAACTCATTTGAGTGAAATCTTTCTCCACACCAAATATGCCATAAAAAACATTTCTATGGGGGGACAAGCCCCTGCCACATCCCCTTAATTACATAATCTAACTCCATGGATGCACAACTGCAGAGAAAAGAAAAAAACACGCTAACTGAACCAATGCTGAAGTCCAAGCACAAACATCTACAGAGTTGGTGGCAAAACATGATGCTGACCATTGCAAGCCACATATACTATCACCTAGACTCACTTCCCTAATAACTCCTATCATTAGAAATTACACAATCACATACTTACTACAGACTTCTACACTTTTCTGTCAAATGAGTTTTCAGTCAAATGGGTTAGACCACTTGGGATTCAGTCAAATGACAATGACCCCTGTGCAAAGTACTAGCTACAGCTGTTAACAAATGGCTACAATACTTAAATGCGGAGGCTACTGTGCATACTAGTAAATGCAGCTAATAGCCAGGTGCGCAAGAGACGAAGGCTATGGCCATAATCATCTGCATCCCACACCATATGGCATGTGGCATTAACAAGCATTTGTGCCTGCCAGTGATCCAGGCACAGATGGCTGCTACGCGCATCATTCTGGAGATGGTAAGTATGATTTGTGGTATGATGCGTTTAACTACCCAGTAACAGGGAGGACACAATGCTGATGAGGGCACCATTGGCAAATGTGGCCTCCATAGGTGCCTTCATGATACACATCACAACTGACATCCAGTCTGCCTCCACAGCCCATGCAGTTCTATGGCTGTGAGGTGGGTCCAGCTGTCAGGAGGTCACCTATAAACTGTTGCAGGTGAAAGTACAACGATTGCTGGTAAGACAGCATCATTGACACCTGTGGGCAAACAGACTGTCATTGCTAATAATGGGTGTTGTTCTGGTTATGGGAAAAGGAGCTCTTCTGGATCAACAACCGGGACATCTCAGTAAGTTACACATGCACGGTGCAATAGGTCTATTTCTTCATTGCTGCACCTTCCCAGTCATAGGCATTACCCAAGCCATGGGGAACAGCAGTCATCAGGCACAACTCATGGGATATCTCATCAACGTCCAAGCACACAGTTTCACAGTTCCACTTTAACCCCCACTGGACTGCATCCGGCTGTGCATGTCAACACTGCAAGCCAACATAGTGAAAGTTACAAACAGTCATGTCATGTCAGCTCCACCGCACCACTGGAGGATGTGATCCCAGTTACCCACCATATCCCAGGGAAAGGGGCTACTGTGTTTGCCTTCCATGATCATATCTCATATTAACGTTTTGCATTTATCTGTCATTATGGCTCCACCAACTGCACAATAGATGATGAGTGTGCTGCCTGCTCCCTATTCTGTGGGGGGTATGGTGATGTCTGATGTACACTGTTGTCAAGGCAGTTCACTGTCCTGCAAAGTCTACATTGTCACACCCAGACTATGCATTGTCCTGCATAGTCAGAATGTGACAATGCAGGCATAATTTTATTCTACATTGCCTGTGCCATGGCCCATAGCTGTGGACCAGGTGCCACCTCTTTGCCACTGCTGCAGTGTACTGTGTCTACCTCTGCCTTAGTTGTGGGTTGTGGTGCTGCTGCTGCACACTCCTCTCCTGACTGTCCACCTCATCCTTTTGCTGCTGCTACTACTGGTACAAACGGCCTTGCCATGTTCATTCTCCTGCTGTTCCAGTTCTTTGGACAATGCCATGTTGTGTAGCATGGTACACACAACAACACAACATTGATCTTGCTTGCACATACCTACACTGTAATGCCGTGCCCCTCCTGTGGTGTCTAGACATCAGAAGTATCCCTTCAGTAGTCTGAGTACATGTTCCACTATTTTTCAGGTTTTTGCATGAGCTGTGTTACAGACCATTTCTTGCATTGTCTTAAGGTTATGTATCAGAGTCATCAATCAGGGCTCTAGGGCATATCTGGTATTAGCTACAACTAATACCATTATATTATATGAAGTTTGCACCCTGCTTGCATGGTACTGTGTGTGTGTGCACGCACGCACATCAGATGACACTGTGGAAAGTCCCCTCACAAAACTTTTGATACAGGTTAGACATGAGCCACATGTGTGAATCATATGCTCTGCCCAGGTGCTAAACAAACTGTAAGTACTGCTTTGAGCATTACAAACAACATATCACAGGACTTAGGGATCGAGTTGGGCCTTGATAACAAAAGGTATGTAATCAATGGCTTCCAGAACTTGAGGGAAATGGGCTAGGTTATAAAAAATCCCCCCATGGTGTTGAATCTCTCCCCCACTGTCCTGGAAACCAGACACACCCCACACATTGTAGCATCACATTGACAAAATGATTTAGAATTTGAGGCGGACATGTGTCCTATCCTTATTGACTCACTGTAGGTCACTGGAAGGTCCCTATAGCTAGAATGGTTAAGGTTACACATACCTGGTAAGCACAGGAAATGGCATACCATTCAGATGACTAGGTCCATTACAATATTCCTGAAAACTCAGAAAAAGGTCCACACATGCTCTGTGTACTGATGCCTGTATATCCTGAAGTGGTAAGGAGAAAGTACAGTTGTGTACCTACCATAAATGTAGATGTTCGAGTGTATTCACTGTTGCAGTCATTACACTTGGGTTATCCTGCTGGCAGGCTACCCGCAGTCGGCCTGAATTCCTAAGTCCTGGTCCGGCGTTAGTTGCTGTCGCCTCTTCCCTGACGTCTGTGTGCCAGGGGTATAAAAAATGCAGCCGACGCCATTTTCTTCAGTTTTTCTTGCCCCAGATGTCAGGTGCCCCCAAAAAGGGTAGGCTAAAAATTCTGATCATAAAAAAGCATGCACATAAAATTCATCTACAAGCAAATACACCACATAGGTTGTATAGAATAGAGAAGTACAGATAAGTCCTAGCAATGAAAGGGGGATGGTGGGAGGGTAACCTGGACTGCAACAGTGAATACACTTGAACATCTACATTTATGGTAGGTACACAACTGTACTATGTTCATCGTGTTTCACTGTTGCAGTCATTACACTTGGGTTAAATCCCAAAGCTGAGGTCGGGTGGCTGGGCCTAAATAGAATTAGGAGTGGCTAAGAGACCCTGCAGAACTGCAGTGGCAAAGCCTGCTCTGTAAAGAGTAAAGAGGTAAGTGGAAGTGCTTTGTGAAAGTGTGCACTGAAGTCCAGGTAGCAGCCTCCAAAATGTCCTTGGTTGGTACTGCTCTGAGGAAGGCTGATGAAGTGGCTGCTGCTCTGGTAGAATGTGGCCTAATGCCCTTAGGCACTGATTTGCCATGTTGTGAATAGCAGAAACAAATGCAGTGGCCTATCCATTTTGAAATAGTCTGCTTTGAAATAGCTTTCCCTTGTGATCCTGCAGCATATGCCACTAAGAGTTGCTCAGTCTTTCTGAAAGCTTTAGTCTTGTCCACGTAAAAGCGTAGCTGTCTGTGTATGTCCAAAGAATGCAGAAGTCTCTCCCCCTTATTCTGCAGGTTTGGATAAAAGGTATGCAAATGTATGGTTTGGTTAAAGGCCACACTGGACACTACCTTAGGCATAAATGTTGGGTTTGTCCTTAGAGAAACCCTGTCCAGATGGAAAATAATAAAAGGTTCCACAGCCATTAGTGCCTATAATTCTGAGACTCTTCTTGCTGAAGTTATTGCTAGGAGAAGAGCTGTTTTCCATGATAAGTATTTTATCTCCACTGTATTGGCTGGCTCAAAAGGAGGTAGTGTGAGTTTTTTCAAGACAAAATTGAGGTCCCATGCAGGTATTGGAGCTCTCCTTGGAGATCTTATGTTTTTGGCCCCTCTGAGATATTGTCTTAGCAGTGGATGAGAGAAAATAGGTGGGTCCGTATTGTAATGAGCTGAAATTGCAGAGGCATGGATCTTAATTGATGAGAAGGATAGGCCTTTGTCCAGCATCTCAGTTAGGTATTGTAAAATCTGAGGAATATTTGGAACAAGAGTGCCAATTCCTTGTGCCTGGTTCCAAGCACAGAATTTCTTCCATTTTTCTGCATAAAATGTTCTGGTGCTGGGCCTCCTGGCTTCCAAAATAACATCCATAACTGCTTTAGAGAGAGGTGTTTTCTGAATGGTTACATTATCCGCCATGCAGCCAGACTTAGGGTTCTGAGTTGGCTGTGTAGGATCGGATTGTTTTGTTGGGTCAGCAAATGAGGAATTTGAGGTAATGTCCAGGCTGGGCCTTGAGACAAGCTCTTTAGGATTGGGTACCAATGCTGGCGTGGCCAGTCTGGGGCAATCAGGATCATTTTTGGCTTCTCTTGTCTGACCTTTAGGAGTACCTCGGGGAGGAGCGGCAGAGGAGGGAAGGCATATACTGAGAGGGCTTTCCAGCTGAATGAAAGGGCATCCACTTTCCATGCTTGTTCATGATGAGTCAGAGTGCAGAATCTTTGTAGCTGGCAGTTGTGAGGGGAGGCAAATAGATCTATGTCTGGGCATCCCCATTTTCCTGTTATCATTCTGAAGATTTGTGGATCTAGTTTCCACTCATGAAGATCCATGAGGTTTCTGCTTAGTCTGCCAAGGTATTTGTCCTTCCTGGCAGGAATTGTGCTTGCATGTGTACTTGATAAGTCAATGCTGTGTTTCACAAAGTCATGGCTTGTCTGCAGAGGGGTAGGAATGTGTGCCTCCTTGCTTATATACCACATGACTGTAGTATTGTCTGTCATTATCAGCAGTTGTCCTGGATGAAGTAGGTCCTTGAAGGCTGTCAGTGCATTCTGTACAGCTAGCATCTCTTTTTGATTGATATGAAGATGCATTTGGCTTGTGGGCCATGCGCCCTGAATACATTTTCCTGCCATGTGTGCCCCTCAGGCATAATCTGATGCATCTGTTGTTAATGTCTGCCTGGCTGTGGGTAAAGCGAATGGCTGTCCCTTGTTATGGTGACAGGCCTATGACCACCATCGAAACTCCTGTTGCAGGGAGGGAATGAGAGTAATTAATGTTTCCAGGCTGTGGCAATGTTGATTCCAAACACTTTTTAGATACCATTGTAGTTTCCTCATATGCAGTCTTGCATATGGAATTAGTAGAATGCAGGATGCCATGTAGCCCAGAGCCTGCAGAATTTTCCTTGCAGATAACTGGGTCTTTGTTGCCATGTTTTCGAAGTAAGAAGTCAGTTGCCTTTGTTTGTCTGACGTGAGATAAGCCATCTGGGCAGTTGTATTTAAGCTTGCACTCAGGAATATTATCTCTTGAGTGGGTAGTAGTTTTGATTTATTTTCGTTTACTGTGTACCCTAGGCGAATTAGCAATCTTTTTACAAACGCCAGATGCTTTAGTAGAATGTCTTTGGTCTCTGCTTGAATAAGGCAGTCGTCCAAGTAGGGAAATATTCCTCTTTGTCTGCAAAATGCAATTACTGGTGCCAGGCATTTTGTGAAGACCCTGGGCACAGTAGATAAACCAAAGGGCAGTGCAGAGAATTGGTAGTGCATTGAGCCAGCTATGAATCTGAGGTATCTTCTGCAAGATTCTCTGATTGGGACATGCAGGTATGCCTCTGAGGTCCAAAGTTACAAACCAAGCCTTCTTGCCCAGCATGGGCAGAAACTGCTGCAGAGTCAACATTTTGAATTTTGGAACGTCCAGAAAAGTGTTTAGAATAGACAGGTCCAGAACAGGTCTCCAGGCTTTGTCCTTTCTTGGTACTAAGAAAACTCTTGAGTAGAATCCTTGTCCCTGCTGTTGTTGTTGCACTGGCTGAATAGCCCTCATGTTCATGAGAGATAAAACTTATTTTTGTGCCTCTGCCCATTGACTGTGTGGCAGGTCTGGCATACCTTTTGCCTTTGGAAGGGTGTGAAAGTGGAACCTGTAGCCCTGAGGGACTATATTTAAGACCCATTTGTCCTGGGTGATCCTGTGCCAATTTTGTGAAAAAAGTGCTAACTTTCCCCCTAAGGGAGCTGCCAAAAGAAAAGTGCTTGGCATTTGCCGAGGGAAGTCATTGGGACAGTTTCCTATAAGGCTGTGACTTGTCTTCTCCGCTTTTGGAGGTAGAAGCACCCCATTGTTTGGGCCTGTATGAGCCCTGGGACTGTTGCTTGCCTCGAAGGCATCTGAATGTGCCTCTTTGTGGTCTGTCTGCCACTGGAAAGGACCAATTCTTAGGCCAGTTCCTGCTAAATATGGGTGGCTGTACCTGTAAGAAATCCATTACTGTCTGCATAAATTTAGCTTTATCCGCCATTTTCTTCAACACCTCTCCTGCCTTAACACCAAACAAAGTATCATGCTGTAATGGAGCATCCAATAATTTTGCTTTAGCATGATCAGACAGATTCTGTTCCTTTAACCAAGCATGCCTTCTAATAAGAGAACCTGTAACTGCGGTCCTGCATGAGGCCTCCAGTGAATCATAACCACATTGCAAAGTATGTTTTCCCACTTGTTCAGCTGCATGCAATCAATCCTGTAATTCTTTGTTCTCAGAACATTCAGAATTTGTCAACTATTTTTGTCTTTAACTAAACAAATATCTAAATAGTTGGTAACAGTTGAGCATATGAAACTGACAGCCAAGGTAGCCCAAGTGCAGAAGTGTAGACTTTTTCCCATCTGTCCAGAGCCCTAGAATCTCTATCTGAGGGACAGGGTTTTTAGCAGAAGCCTTGACCGACCCCTTTGGGGGACCCTGTGAAATAATTTCTGGGTCAGCAAATTATATATAGAAATTTACGGAATCTGAGGCTTAGTATCTGTTCGGCTTTAAACAGGTGAGAGTCGGTAAAGGTCTGAGACCTATGTCTAGTACAGGAGGAATTGCAAGAGGTCTGTGCTAACAGAAAGTGCTAGTCAGTAAGTCTGAATAATAGTCCTTCTAAGTGGAAATGCTCTTGCATGGTATGCAGGGTTTCCCCAAATGAGTAATCCTCAGGAGGAGAAGCTGAAGGAATAGAATCTTCAGCATCAGAATTCTCATAGGGAGGAATAGAATATCCCTGTTCTGAAGAGGAATCAGAGGAAATGGAAACCTGATCAGAGGAATCATATTCAGTATCTTGCCTAGGCCTCTTTTCAGGAGGGGGATGGGAACCCCTGATCAAAGTAATTAGGTCTTCAGCCATTTTCAGCATCTGTTTCTTAGGCATAGAAGTCTGTCCTGGAGAATGCTGTATTTGTTTCCTTGTCCTTAAAACTGCTTTAGACTTTGTCTTGGATGCTGAAGTAGGCTTTATATAAAGTTGTGTAGGTCTGAAAACACCCTCAGAAGCCGATGCCTGCTCAGCGGCTCGGGACCCATCTGAGGGATTGATTTCTGAAAGGCCAATACCTTGAGTATTCACGTGGGAGTCGGATGCGGCCTGTGGCTCTGAGGTAGCAGGAGTCAGGGGCTGCGAAAGCACCTCACTGAGCACCGGCAAACCGGCGACTGGCCTAGAAGAGGCTTCGTCGTCGGTTTTGGACCTCGGATGCCTGTCCTTTACTTTATCCTTGCGCTTTTTTATTCCGGTCGGTTGTTCTGATGGCATTATATAGTTAAACCTTCGGCCACAGTAATGAAAAGCAAAATCGTACCGACGCTTTATAGTGCATTGGTTAAATCTAGCACAAAACCGACAACTAGCAACATCGTGATCAGGGCCTAGGCAAGGAATACAGTAAGAATGAAAATCCTTATGAGGTATTTGCTTCCCACAAGAAATACAATTGTTAACTTTTTCTGACATCGGTCTGGAGCAAGAAAAAAGTTTCCCCAATGGGGTACTTAGCTTTATTGAAGACTTTGGATCTGAAATTCAATTACGAAAATCTCAGGAGTCGGCCGACCGGTACTTGCGAACTGCTTTTGCTTGGGGCACCGGGCATCGCGCGGCAAGAAAGACTGAAGAAAATGGCGTTGGCTGCATCTTTTATACCCCTGGCACACTGATGTGAGGAAAGAGGTGACAGCAATCGACTCCGGACTAGGACTTTGGAATTCAGGCCGACTGCAGGTAGCCTGCCAGCAGGATAACCCAAGTGTAATGACTGCAACAGTGAAACATGATGAACATCTGTAAGACAACATTTAGGGCACTAGCTCAGACCATGTCTCTATAAGACATGGTGCATCTAATCAATGTTGCTCCTGTTTGTACAGCATGAATCACAGCATTCAGATTGGTATGCCCTGCCATACAGTGCATCCATTTTATACATTTTTGAATCAAACCACCATTTTTGGGGTGCTTCACCTGCATAATTCATGCGGTTCAAATGTATGGGGTTCATTATTTCTATGATCTTTTTGCACTCATGAGCATGCACTGCATAGTGTGTTATTTTTGCCACTGCACAGTAACACTGTTTATATCTTTGAATTACCCACACCCTGCACATGGCTAGTACCCGCACTAATTTGAACAGTGCAATGCACTGAGCATCTGTGATGCCCAGCCTGTGTAAGTGCACCAGGTCCAATCTGCTTGAGTTGGTGGTAGCTACAGTGGACCTAAAATATCCCATGACACCTATCAAAGGAGAGTAGGGGAAGGTCCTCGATGCACTGGCCAAATTTCTCGTAGGAATATAAATACCACCTCGGCTTTCCTCTGAAAAGAGGCTACTAGCCTACTGGGACTAACCTGGTCAACTAAGGATAACTAACTAACTAAATAAACAAATAAATAAAAACATGGGACAGAATTCCATCTACCAGGTCCAAAGTACAATAAGATAAATAACTGAAAAAACACAAACTCTCTAAAAAACAAAAACGACAAGGTTACAAATTTCAATAATGCTTTCTCACCTACTACTAGGAAGAAATAATAGCCTGTAAAGAAGTCCCTTCTTACTTCTAATGAGGGTGTTCTTGTAAATCTGTAGCTATATTTCAGGCTACAAATCACTCTTCACTGCAACCTTAGACACGGCACTGTAATGTTTGTCTACCTACTTCATGAACAGCTTGTGTCAGATTCTGTAATTTGACTCACTCTTTTAAATCTGATATTTTTAATGAAGTATCTTGGGTTTATCTCACTATGATAAGATATACCAAAGCACTGATAGCTCTGATTGCTAGTATAGTACAGTATTGGTGAAATCCTGGCCTTAGGCTCTGATAAATTCGCATTTTTTATGGTTTCACTGAAATTAATTTCTTGGAGTGGAAAACAAGATGACTGTGATGAGGTGTCTTCACTGTCAAAATGTATATACTGAAAGGAACGTACTTGAATTATGAAAAAAAAAAAAAAAAAGAAGTTATGTTCTTACCATAACGTTCCATCTGAGTAGTAGACTTCATTCTTCTGCATATATGGGTATACAGATCCGATTCGGATCCTAGACGGCAAAACTTTTCAAGCATCAGCTCCAAGCTCCTCCCTTACCTATATTACATCACTTCCTCCTATCTCGCCCCAGATCGAGTTTGCTGACACTAAGTGGCAACATAACCACAATCCTAAACAGGGAAAAACCTGAACAGCGAGGCGGATGGAAGGAGGGAAGGTGCAGAAGAATGAAGTCTACTACTCAGATGGAACGTTATGGTAAGAACATAACTTCTTTATCTGAAGTAGTTGACTTCATTCATTCTGCACATATGGGACAGAGTCCCCAGCTACTAGTATTCCTGGGAGGCCCTTATGGAAGGATATTTCTGAGCACCGCAGAGCCAAAGGATGCTCTCCCTCTAGAAATAAGATCCAATTTATAATGAAAGATGCATTTGTGCTAACTGGCCCAAGTCGCTGCCGCACAGATATCGTCTAACGGAACTCTTGACCAGAAAGCTGCAGAAGTGGCCATTGCTTTAGTGGAATGAGCCTTCAATACACCAGGAGGAGATAAACCTTTGCCCTTATAAGCCTGTGCAATACAAAGAGTGATCCACCTTGCTAAGGACACTTTCAAAACTGCTTTGCCCAAAAATGGTTTCGAAAAAGAGAAACAATTGATCCGACTTCTGGAAGGGTTTAGTCCTATGGAGGTAAAAACAAAGCTGTCTATGGACATCCAATAAATAGTAAACAGTTTCTTGCAAAAATTTACAGAAAAAGTACTTTTTGGAACTCTTACTTGCATTATACTAGCCTACATCCACATTCTCAGAAAAAAGCTATAGTAAAGGGCCAAGTTATTAGAGCAGCACGTATGGTTACTCATGACAGCGACTTCTTTAGTGAATGTAAACTGTTGGAAGATATGTTCAGGTTTAGAGGTTACACTAAGAAGTTTTTAACTAACATATTTGATGAAATCTACAGAAAAAGAAATAATGGGGTTATTATACCCATTTTGAGGGATAGAACTTGTGTCGTTACAACTGAAGTTGTGGAGTCAGATATGGCTGAACTTTACCTTCTAGACACTAGTTGTAATAATAGGTCACCTAATATGAATGTGCTAGTCCAAAATACTGATGATCCAATTGGTTACAGTAATTCTGTTTAAACAACAGTTTCTGCAGTAGTTATATTATGACATTTAGTCGTGAAAGCCACATAATAAGGGAAATTCTGTATAAGAATTGGCCTATTCTAAGTCTGGATAAAAAATGTGCTTATATGTTCAGTGATAGACCTAAAATTATCTATAGAAAAGGAAAAAATTTAAAGACACTACTGGAAAATAAAACTTTTAAAGATAAAGGCAAAGAAAGGGGAACTTTCAAGTGTGGAAACTGTAATATGTGTAAACACATAAAAAGCGGCAACAAGCATATTATTAACAAAAGACTATACAAACTTAACCATAGACTGAATTGTAATGCAAAATTTGTTGTATATGCCGCATTATGTAATGATTGTTCATGCTTCTGCATAGGAAAGACGGAAAGACACCTTCGAGAGAGAATTTATGAACATGTAAATGCTATTTCCAAACTAAAAACTGAAAATGCTTTAGCTAGGCATGTTACACTCTTTCCTAACCACCAGTTCAAATTTATTGGACTAGACCAGATAGAATTAGATAATAGAAGAGGCCCATTCAATCTATTGTTGGAGGAAAGTGAACTTTCATGGCAGTTTAGAACTAATGCCTTTATAGAACCAGGTTTAAACGAGCATTGTAATATAGCATGCCTTCTAAAACTTAAAAGTTTGATTAGATAGAATTGAACCTATACTAGCCTCTATTTAGGCTGCATGCTATTTTTAGATAGGTTATTAGATATATTATTAGATAAACTAGATAGTGACTATTGTTTTTTGCCACATACTATCATATCATCATATGGTTTTTGGCTTATAATACATGATTCTATAGTACTATATGAATTAAATAAAACAAAATGGAATGAAAATAATTTATACTTAAATATAATAGTTTTTAATATATGGTTTTTACAAGTGTTTTAAGGGAATTGTATAGATATAAGTAGTATTTTAAGACATCTCATTACTTGATATCAAATAATAGTACTTTTAGGTTTATTAATTATATTTATATGGTTGCACTATTCTTGTAGTGAGTTACTCCTGTATAAAATGGATCTTTTAACTTAATTGGTTACTTAATTGCTTAATGAATGAGAGTGATGTGTATATAAACCACGATTCATTTATGTTTGGTTGTCTGAAGAAGTCATTCAACTGTGAATGACGAAAAGCGCTTCACAATAAAACTTTTTCGTTTTTGGTATCCTGGTTGCCTTGAAGGACTTGTTTATTTCTTTAAGAGAAGCTACCAGAATATCCTTAACAGGGGATGAAAGTCTGGGAGTCCTGATGATCATGGGAACTGGAGCAGCCATGCCGTCAGCTTGAGACTGTCCAGATTGGGCAGGGGCAAGCCCGACGGGTGAGAAATCAGATCCGAGCATGGATCTAGAATGAGACCATAGGAAGGGAAACCACACTTGATGCGGCTAGAAGGGAGTTATGAGAATGACTTTGCACTGCAGCTGGCAAGCTCTCTGAAGGAACTTCGGAATAAGAGGTAACGGGGGATAAGCATACAGTAGCCTGGGAGGCTAAGCATGGACTAGAGCGTCCCTGGGGACATCCCCCGGAGGGGAGATCAGAGTGAAGAAGTTGCTGCACTTCACGTTAGAAGGAGATGCGAAGAGATCGCAGCAAGGTTGACCCCAAACACGGAAGATCTTCTCCGCCAGTGATGGTTTCAGAGACCACTCGTAAGGCAGAAGGATTGCCCTGCTGAGACTGTCCACTAGAATGTTCGAGCGTCCCAGGATGTGCGTTGCTATGAGAAACCGGCTGGTGGATATGGCCCACTCCCAAACCCTCACGGCCTTACGAAAAAGGGGGTAGGATCGGGTCCCTCCCTGTTTGTTTATATACCAGACTACAGACATGTTGGCTGATTGAATGGTTACCATCCCTGGAGGTAGGACAAGGTGGAAGGTTCTCAACACTAAAAGCGCTGCCCTCATCTCCAGAACACTGATGTGTAGCTTGGTCTCTGGAGGGGACCACGTGCCCTGGACCGTTCTTCCCAGGAAGTGCCCCCCACCCGAGCTGGAGGGGCTAAAAAGCTGTGCCCCGCAAAAATGTCCACTGATTGAAGCCACCACTAGAGTGATGTTCTGCATGTTCGATTGATGCGGATGTGGAAATTCATCGGAAGGTCTAGCCAGGACCATTGAACGGCTAGATTCCACTGAAGAACTCTCATGTGAAGACGTGCAAGAGGGAGGATAGAGATTGCTGCTGCCACTGAACCCAGTGCCCTGAGAACATCGGCTGCTGTGACCACCGAGTGATCCAAGACAGCCGATACATGGAATCTGAGATTTTCTATCCTTTCCGGGGTGAGAAAAATCTTTGACTGAATCGAATCCAACCGTGCCCTGATGAAGTCTATGATATGAACTGGAGCCAGGTGGGA
>NC_056746.1:154196595-154204095 GCF_019279795.1 Protopterus annectens | reverse complement strand
TGGAATATCTGGAATGCAGTAGAACAGAGGACCCAAAGCAGCATAGATTCACAATAGGAAGCACATGCCAAACACATGCATAAGAGGTGTTCGGTTGGGGTGCTAAGATGTTACATAAGAATATATGGAGATGGGCCGTTTAGAAGGGCATTTAGAGATTTGGTGTGATTCCACAGCAAGTAGGAAAAGTAGGAATGGATGCTGTGGTGATGGTACGGATTACTGCCATAACTAAATAGTGACATATGCTTCGGGGGTCATCAAAGTAAATGTATTTTACTCAGATGAAAGGATGTTGACATGTGTCATACCTTAGAATTCAGTAATGAGTCTTGTCCTTTTGCATTGTCTTTATAAGTGGCACAGAAAGTGGTTTGGAAGGATGAATGTGTCTTTGTGCCAAAGACATAAAGTTAAGACAAGAGGGGACTTGGGATGTTTGGAAAAGTGCTTTAAAATCTGGGATCTGAAATTTAGTATAGAATAATGCAGTGGGAGAAGAGGAAAGAAAACATAATGTGCTCACAAGCAACAGTAACATGAGAAAAGAAAGGGTGCTTAGCGTAATCATATCAAATTACCTAAAATAAATGTAGTAGTGAGACAGGACAGAAAGGGGAGAGCTGGTAGAATACTGGAAAGCACAGTGACAGGCATCATCATCAACAGAAAAGAGGTTATTTTCATCCGAGTTAGACCAAATATAAAATAATCCTGTTTCAGTCAAAGGCCTGAATTGTGTTGTGTTTTTGGCCTTTGTTATTTTGCTGCTGTTTGAATAGCTACTGATTTATGTTCGCATAATGGTTAAGGTGTTTACCTTACAGTCACAAAGTGCAGGGTTTGATTCTCACATGGGTTAATTGGCTAGGCTTGAAATGGCCAACCAGGGCAGTTAGCCTAGTACTAATCTAGCTATAAATCTAGCTAGCTGTAGCTACATTAAATACGTGAATCAAATAGTTGGAAAAAATACTCTGAAATCCAGCACTGAGCATCTAAAACCCCATGACGACTTAGGGCCTAGTGGTCCCCAGACTACTGCCAGCATTTACTTATTTCCTCCATCATTTGAAATACTCTTTGGTGAATTGAATAAAACTGAGTTGCTTAATTTTTGTAAGTATTTATAGTTTGCTGCTTTGATTTTTCTTTAATTTTGGGGTTTACAGAAAATGTTGCCCCTTCACCAGAAAATTTCAGGTCTATATTAGAAGCCCAAAGATTCATTTCAGCAAATCGGAAAAGTGCAACACATATTGCGTGAACTACGGTAACAGCGAACGTCCAAAACCACGAAACTCAAAATGTCGAATTGTCATGGTTGGCCCTTCTGTGGTACAGCTCCGTAAGGTAAATGTGTGATAGTTATGGACCTTAGGGTTAGGGTGCAGGTTAAGGTAAGTGCATAGATAGGTAATGTATGCAAGGTTTAGTGTAGGGTTAGAAGTAGGGTTTTGTTAAGTGTATGTGTGTGGATTATTCGTTTTGTTTGGGTATCTCTCTGTAGGGTAAGTGTGCGATAGTTACAGACCTTAGGGGTTAGGGTGCGGGTTAAGTTAAGTGCATAGATAGCAATGTATGTAAGGTTTAGTGTAGGGTTAAAAGTAGGGTTTGGTTATTGTATGTATGTGTTTTATTTATTATGTTTTAGTACGTAGTATGTAGCGCGCGGTGGGGTTGGCAGACTATGACGATTCGAGGTTTTAAATTTCGCAGTTTAGGGGGTTCGGTGTATTTGCAGTTTGGGCTATATGTGTCGCTGTTGTGGTATTCGCTCAAACGGGTTTTCGGTTTTATAATATAGACCCAAAATTTCCAGAAGATACCCATGAAAGGGGTTTGAGTGGTTTGAAACAACATTCCTGGAAAGCAGTGATGGAGTTAGAGGATCACAGAGAGAACATTTTTTTATGACAGCTTGAGAAAAACTGTTGGTTGAGTAATATCCACTCACTCGGTAAGTAGTAAGAACTATTCCTGCCATTTGATTCATCTGTCACCACTCTCTTCATAAGAAATGCTTTTCACTGTCTGCCAGGAGCCGTTTCCATGTTAGTTTGTAGCTGTAGACCTGTGCATTCCTTTTTCTAATTAAATCTGAAAAAAATGGCATCACATAACCTTACCAGTAACTTTGAGATGGTCTTCTTTACATGAGTGAAGATTAAAATATGATCTTGTTATATCTTCCATTAAGATCTTATACTATTGCTCAGTTTTCTTCATTCCTTTTCTGGTCCCAGTTTATCATACTCACAGCCGTACTGCTTAGGCTGTGTTTTACAAATATCCAGAAAAGAGTGGAATATTTTCCTTATATTGTTAAATATGACTTATACAATTTATTTTTCTGCTTTCTAGCTCCTTGTTACGCAGGCAGTTTCTAATGACTTATTTTTCAGTACTCTGCACTTGTCCATCTCCCATTGCACATTACTATGGATATAATGCGATTTAGGCTAGAAAAATAAAGTTAATAAGAGCTTCACAATAACGTAGTTATGAGTTTTGTCAATTTAATTCATCCTGTAGCAACAGAGAGTAATGGAAGCTTAAGGGTGCCAAGCAGATTGTTTTTCATTTAAATATGGCAATGACATTGTTTTCTTGTGGATTTCTCACAGTATTTGCGGCGGGTCAATTAACCATGTTGTTTTGAGTTTGGTCGTTGTTCCTTTTCCTTTCCAGTTGAATTTTCAATCACTATACTTTTCCTTTGGCCAAATTTGCAATTTTTGGGCTTTGGAAAAAAATTTAAAAGGTTCCCAAAATTGATTTTTTCAATTTTTCCCCCCACCCGGGGTAAGGGGTTTCCCCAACACATTTTTGGGAATAAATTTTTGTAACAGATGGTTAAAAATTTGGGTTTAATTCCTTTCTGCCTTTTTCCAAGTTAATTTTCATCCTTTTCTCCTTCTTAAAAAAAACCCAGTGAAAGGTCTTTCCAAAAAAGCAGAAAAAGGTTTTTTTTCCCCTTTTTACTAATTTTTCCCCCTTTCCTTCCATTTCTTTTGAAAATTTCTTTGGGGGGGTTGTAAAGTTAGAAAATTTGAATTTTAAATTTTGTATTCCAAAATTTTTCAAAAGTTCACCCCTTGCAAAAAAAAAAAAATAAATGGGAAAAAAGGTCTATTAAAAAGGGGGTTTTGGGGTTTTTCCCCTAAGCAAAAAATTTTTTACTTTGCTTTTTTTTTGGTGTTTTCCAATTTTAAAACTTTTTTGGAAAAAGTAAGTTATGTCCAAAGGGGTTTTGACAACATTTTTTACAAAGGGCCCCTTTTTTAAACGTAACATAGAAAAGTGAAAAAATAAATATAAAAGGTTTTTGGTTAAGGAACCTAAATTTTCATTTTTATCGTTTTTTTTGGGCCCCGGGGCCAAATGGGACTTTAATTTAGTAAGCCATAGTCCAAAGTTTAAATTAATTGCTTAAAATGTTTTTTAAAAGGGACAGGGGAAACTTTTTAAAAGGGTACCAAAAGGGGAAAATAAATTGGGGAAGGGGAAAAAGGGAACAATGGGCCATAACCCAACCATTTGGGGCCAAAATTCCCTTTTTTCAAAAATTTCAGAAAATACAAAAAACATTTTTTGGCCAAAACTGTTTAAAACTGGCCCCCTAAAAAACTTTTTGAAGTACCTTTGGTTGGTACAAGGGAAGATCAAAGTTATAAAAACATGGTCTTTCCTAAATTTTAAAAATTTTTAGTAATCCGGGTTTCTGGCGGTTTAAAACCTCGTTTGGTACGGAGATTCTAAATTAAAAAACTTTTCTAAATTTTTTTCTAAAAAAAATTTCCTGGATGGGTTTAAATTTAATAACAAGGTATAATTTAAATTAAAAAATTTTTTTATTTTTATCTTTAAGCATATAATATATATATATATATATATATATATATATATATATTTATAAAAAAATATATTTTTATATATATTTTATCTATATTTATATTTATATTTTAAAATAATAATAATATATATTTATATAAAACCATAAAATATATAAATTTTTTATTAATATTTAAAAATTTATATATATATTTATAAATTTTTATATTTTATTTTTTATGGGTTCATATATAGGTTTATTTAACTAGGCTATCTCCCCTAAGGCATTTATAAGCCTAGCCCAAATTTTGTGGCTTACGCCACCTTATATGAAAAAAACTGTGCCCATTAGTTTGTTGTGCCTCTGTCCAGCAGTGACACAAAATGTTTCCCCAGGGTAAACCTACGATCTCCCATCCACAGGTCAAGATTTCTCTTGAACAGAGCCGGGGGTGCTCTGCCTCACATGGCCCGGGATTTTATTCCACAGCATGGGGAGTCTCTGAGTGATAAATCTATCCCTCCACCCGCCCTATTTATATCCGTGCTAAGGTTTAAGTCGCTCTAGTGGTTTTGGTGGATTTGGATTTTTGAGGTGGAGCATGTCCATTAATTGGGGTTGGACATGGCCTTGTATGTCAGGCACATGTCACCTCTGAGCGGGCGGTATGCACTGAATAGAGCTGGAGTTTCTTCAATCTGGCAGCATATGACAGATTTTGGAGTCCCTTTATCCTTTTGGTGAGGAATTTTTGGGGTCTCCCCAAATTTGCTGCAGATGTCGGGTGAGATACATCCCGAATGGGGCTTTGTCCCATCATTGGTCTGATAAAAAGAGTACAGGGAACAATGACCTCACTAGATCTGGATGTGAATCCCTTCATGATCAGGTGGGCAATGTAGAAGGTTTTTTAACCACTTTAGCAACGTGAGTGTAAAAAGAAACGCAACTGTCAACCTGGGTCCCCAGGTCCCTGATAACCTCTTCTGTGCTTAGTGGATTGCCACCTATATGGTAGCTTGGGGTTACCTTTTTTCCCCCGAAGGGTATGACTATACATTTTTGGCGTTTAACTTCAGGCCATGGCTCTGGCACCAGCTATCTGTTTCCGTGAGTCCCTTCTGAAGGATATCCTTTCCGATGCACTTTCCACTATGGCCCCAGTTTGCAGTCGCCTGCAAACTTTGTCACCAAAGTCCTCCCATGTTGGCCTGTATTTTGGAAGTAGATCCCAAAACAATGGGGGCCAAGGACCGACCCTGTGGGACACCACTTGTGCCCCGGGCTTGGAGTCTAATTGGGTTTTTTAACCAGTTTGCAACCCATCTTGTGACATATGGGTTTACATTTAAGCTGGTAATTTTTTCTACAAAGGTGGGGTATTGTGTGGCCTTTTGCAAGGTCAAGGTAGGCTGTATGGACTCCCTTTTCCCCTCATCAATGGCCTTGGTGACTGTTTAAGAAGTCGACCAAGTTAAAAAGGCATGATTTTCCCAAAAGAAACTGGGTCCCAATGTCTGCAAGCCCCCTATATCTTTGTTTTTGACGACCATTATGATCCTCGCGATAGCTCTGCAGACTAAACTTGTTTAGCTTAGGGGGCGGTAATTACCAGGGTCCGTGAGGGCACCCTTTGTGGAGTGGGACCACAGTTCCCCACGCCACCCTTGGGCACGATCCTGTGGTAAGGCTGAGATTAAACAGCTGCCTTTTGGGGTTTAATTCCTCATTTTTTTTGTGTAGCAAAACCCCGGGGGACACCACCCGGGTCCCATTGATGCTGTTTTTTTAGCTTTAGAGGGGCAGCTTTCACCTGCGCATTTGAGATGTCTGGGAGGCTACACTCGGCTGGGATAGTTATCTCTCCTTTAGGGGGGAGGGGGTGAAGTTTGCACTGAACCTGTCAGCCAGTATGTTGGCAATGTCTGTGGGTTCGGTGTTTTTTGTATCTTTTTGGGACAAATTCTGAGCATATCTGGGAGTTTCCACCCAGGTTCCTAACATAGCTGAAAAAGGCCTTTTTTTTTGAAAAAAAATTTTTTTTTTTGGAAAAAAAAAAATTTTTTTTTTTTTTTTTTTATTTTTTTTTAAAACCCCCCCTTTTTTTTTTTAATTTTTTTGTTTGGGGGTTTTTTTCCCCCGGGGGGGGGGGGGGGGTTTTTTTTTTTCCCTTTAAATTTTTTATTTTGGTTTTTATGGGAAAAATTTTTTTTTTTTTTAAAATTTGGGCCCCATTTTTTCTAAAAATTTAATTTTGGGTTTTTTTTTTTTTTTTTTTTGCTTTTTTTTTAAATTTTTTTTTTAAAGGGAAATTTTTTTTTATTTTTTTAAAAAAAACCCCCCCCCCTTTTTTTTTTTTTTTAAAAAAAATTTTTTTTCCCCCTTTTTTTTAAAAAAAATTTTTTTTTTTTCCCCCCCCCGGGGGCCCGGGTTTTTTTTTTTTTAAAAAATTTTTTTTTTCCCGGGGGAAAAAACCCCAAAGGGGGGTTTCCCCCCTTTTTTTTTTTTTTTTATTTTTTTTTTTTTTTTTTTCCCCTTTTCCCCCTTTTTTTTCCCTTTTCCCCCCTTTTTTTTTTTTTTTTTTTTTTTTTTTTTTTTTAAATTTTTTTTTTTTTTTTAAAAAAAATTTTTTTTTTTCCCTTTTTTTTTAATTTTTTCAAATTTTTTCCCTTTTTTTTAAATTTTTTCCCCCCAATTTTTCCTTTCTCTTTTTTTCTTTTTTTTTTTCCCCTTTTTTGCCCCCCCTCCCCCTTTTTTTTTTTTCCCTTTTCCCTTTCCCCTTTTTTCCCCCCCCCCCCCCTTCCCCTTTTTTTTTTTCTCCCCCTTTCCCCCCCCTCTTTCCCCCCCCCCCCCCCCCCCCCCCCCTCCCCTTTTTCCCCCCCCCCCCCCCCCCCCCCTTTTTTTTTCCCCCCCCTCCCCCCCCCCCCCCCCCCCCCCCCCCCCCCCCTTTTTTTTCCCCCCCCCCTTTTTCCCCCCCCCCCTTTTCCCTTTTCCCCCCCCCCCCCTCCCCCCCCCCCCTTCCCCCCCCCCCTTTCCCCCCCCCCCTTTCCCCCCCCATTTTTTTTTTCCCCCCCTTTTTCCCCCTTTTTCCCCCCCCCCCCCCCCCCCCCCCAAAAATTTTTTCCCCCTTTTTCCCCCCCCCCCCCCCTTTTTTTTTTTTTTTCCGCCTTTTTTTTTTTTTCCCCCCCTCCCCCCTTTTTTTTTTTTTTTCCCCCCCCCCCCGGTTTTTTTTTTTTACCCCCCCCCCCCTTCCCTTTTTCCCCCCCCCTTCCCCCTTTAAAAAAAAATTTTTTTTTTTTCCCGGCCCTTTTTTTTCCCCCCTTTTTTTTTTTCCCCCTTTTTTTTTTTTCCCCCCCCCCCCCCCTTTTTTTTTTTTCCCTTTTTTTTTTTCCCCCCCCCCCCCCTTTTTTTCCCCCCCTTTTTCCCCCCCCCCTTTTTTTTCTCCCCCCCTTTTCTTTTTTTCCCCCCCTCTCCCTCCCCCCCCCTTCCCCCTTTTTTTTTTTTTTTTTTTTTTTGTCCCCCCCCCTTTCCCCCCCCCTTTTTTTTTTCCCCCCCCCCCTTTTTTTTTCCCCCCTTTTTCCCCCCCCTTTTTTTTCTCCTTTCCCCCCCCCTCCCCCCCCCCCCTTTTTTTTCCCCTTTCCCCCCCCTTTTTCCCCCCCCCCCCC